>NC_040907.2:173666406-173743906 GCF_004126475.2 Phyllostomus discolor | reverse complement strand
CTCCCTGGCGCGTGGGTGCCCCCGTGCTAACTGCGAGGAGAGGCGGACAGGCCGGGGTCAGGGACCGGAAGCAGAACTTGTCACGGGAAAGAGGCCCCCTTGACATCCACCCAGTGGGCTCGGGGGCCGGGGGTGGGGGTGGGGGCCCTGTTGGGGCTGCGGGACCCGGGGACGCAGCCCGGGGGCTCTGCTTGGACTCCGTGCGCGCGTTGGGGCCTGTGGCTGCGGGTGCGCCGTGCAGACCTTGTGCCGTCCCAGAAGCACCTTTAGGTTATTTTCCCAAGGGAATTTCATTTCCCATTGAAAAATACGTTCGTCCCAGTCTGCCCCCAGCGGGGGCGCACGGCTATTGTCCCAGGGAGGTGCGCGGGAACGGCCGGGTGGGCGGGGCCTGCGGCGGGCGGGGCCTGCGCTCTGCTGGGCCCACGGTGGGCGGGGCCTGCGCTCTGCTGGGCCCGCGGCGGGCGGGGCCCGCGGTGGGCGGGGCCTGCGCTCTGCTGGGCCCACGGTGGGCGGGGCCTGCGGTGGGCGGGGCCTGCGCTCTGCTGGGCCTATGCTGGGCCCCGCCCGCGCTGGGCGGGGCCTGGGGCAGCTGCCCGCCTCGGGCTGGGCTCCCAGGGGCCAGTAGCTTCCTGCAGAGCCCGGCTTCTGGTGACAGGCGGCCCTCCTACCCCAGGAGATCATCCTGAAGCGGGCGGCTGATATCGCAGAGGCGTTGTACAGCGTCCCTCGCAATCACAACCAGATCCCCACGCTGGGCAACACCCCCGCGCACACGGGCATGATGGGCGTGAACTCCTTCAGCAGCCAGCTAGCTGTGAACGTGTCGGAGACGTCACAAGCCAATGACCAAGGTAGGCGGCGGGTGGGGCGCACCCCTGCCGGGATCCCCTGCCCTGACCCCGTGCGTGGGGCGGGTGAGACTTGGCTGCAGCTGGCCTGTCCCGAGTCCAGCGGGGTTGTGCCCCGCGCTTGGCCTTGGTGGCTCCACCCACAACTGCGGTGCACAAAACAGAGGGCCCGGCACCCGTTAGCAGCCAAGTCAGCTTCCCCTCAGGTTATGGCATTCGCTAGAAGTTTATTCGTAAGCAGCTTGGCTTTCCTGGAAGTCTGGGGTGAGCCGTAGGGTAGCGGTGACACCGGCAGCTGGCGGGACCCTCCTTGGGCGTGCTGCGTGGGCTGGGCTTGGCTTCCTGGTTTGTAACAAACAGAGGGGAAGAAAAGCCTGCCTCTCCCTGTCCGGGGCAGCTGGGGGGCGCAGCGCCTACGGTCTGAGTGGGTTCGTTCAGTCTGTTCCAGGCCCCCTCTGAACACACCTGGGCAGGCAGTGACCCCGAAGACAGCTCAGCCGTGCCGCTGGGCCTGCGTGCCCGCACACCCCAGGCGGGTTGCCCCTCCCCTCCCCTCACTTAAGATGAAGAGCAGCCTGGAAATGAAGACCCCCAAACCGCCTTTCGTGGGGTGCTATGGCCACAAACAAGCCGTCTCTGTCAGCCATGGCATTTGATGGTGTGCGGAGGCGGAAAGTTCACCTAGTGGGGGGACAGGCTGGGGGTCCGGGCTGCTGGTAATTGCTCCTAAGGAGAGCGGCGGGAGCCACTGACGGCTAGACCGAAGCCAGGCCGGCAGAGACAGGCCGGCCCGGCGATGCCACGCGCAGCAGGGGTCGGCGCGACACGGTTGGCGCCGCTGCCGGGGGTGCCGGGGCTCGAGCGCAGCGTGAGGTCGATTAGGAATGTTTACTCGATGAAACCCCCCCCAAGTGTCTCTCCCTGATAATAATGTTATTTTTGGCCGGGGGGGGGATTTTAACAGTCGGCTACAGTCGCAATACGAGCAGCGTGTCCCCGCGAGGCTACGTGCCCAGCAGTACCCCCCAGCAGTCCAATTACAACACAGTCAGCACTAGCATGAATGGATATGGAAGTGGCGCCATGGCCAATCTAGGGGTCCCTGGCTCGCCTGGATTTCTTAATGGCTCCTCCGCTAACTCTCCCTACGGCAGTAAGTGTCTGTTTTTGTCACACGTCATCACACAGATTCATTTCTCACTGCAAAGTCAAATGTGTGCCTTGCGTGGATGTTCTGTGCTGTGAGCTACTGGACGCAAGGAAGGGTGGCTGTGGAGGCTGGGCACCCGCGTGGCGACAGTAAATTGACCTCCCTCGGGCCCCGCGAGGTCGCACCGGAAGCCCAAACCAAATCGGAACCGAGCGGGGCCGCCCAATTGGAACCGAGTCCGACACGAGCGCTTGCCCGTCGTGCAGAGAGGGGCCACGCCAGAGACGTGGCACGCTCGTGCCGCGGCCCCGGCGGCCCGCGGGCTCTCTGCGCCGTGCCGCCCGCACGCGCCGCGCGTCCTGACCGTGTTTGCTTTGTTGCAGTAGTGCCGTCCAGCCCCACCATGGCAGCCTCTTCGGTCACCCTCCCTTCAAACTGTAGCGGTGCGCACGGCATTTTCTCATTCTCACCTGCCAATGTCATCTCTGCAGTGAAACAAAAGAGCGCCTTTGCGCCCGTGGTCCGGCCCCAAGCTTCTCCTCCTCCCTCCTGCACCAGCGCCAACGGGAACGGACTCCAAGGTGAGGGGCGCGTGCGGCCGAGGCCGGGCCTTGGGGGGGGCGTTCCTGCAGTCCTGGCGGGACTGTTCCCAGCAGCCTTCTGGGGGGCAGGCCGGGCCCCACGGCCTGGGGCCTGGGGCTCCGGCCCGGCCTTCCGGCACATTCTTGGAGTCCTTGCACTTCCGGGCCACTGCATGCTCCCCGTGGTCCTCCAGGAGGCAGCCCCGCCCCCCACTCTCACGGAGATGACGCCCACATTCTTCCTCTTGGGCGACGAGAGACCGTCCTCAGCCTCCCAACAGAGCCTTAGTGTCCTGGTGGTGCGAGTCGGGGGCTGGCAGGCACCATGTGGGGCGGACTGGGCGTGTGGTCGGTGGAGCAGAGCCAGAGTCAGAGCAGGGTGTGGGCCCCGCCCCGAGCTCCGGGGTCGCAGCCTCCTAACTTGTGAGGCAGCAGAGTAGCCCCAGGACGGGGATGGAGGGTCCTCGTGCCACCTATGGGCCCCACCTCAAAGCAGCCTGCCCTCCTGGGCTGGGAGTAACAGACCAGGGGCCCGCCCGCCGTCCCTGGGGAGGGCAGTGGACCCAGGCCCCCAAGGCTTGCCGGGGCTGGTCCCTCTGGGTCCCTGCTGCCCCTGGCAGGCAGGGCCACGCGAGCGCCCCAGCTGGCTCTCCGGGGTGCCCTGAGGCCCACAGGCGCTGAGATTAAGTGGCCGTCGTCTGGCCTCTTTCAGACACCTTTGGTGTATGCTCCTCCTGGTGAAAAACAAACCCAGTAGCTCCTTTAAACACACGAACCCGTTCCACCAGTATTTACTGAGCGCCTACTATGTGCCAGGCTCTCTGCTGAGTGCTGAGGACGCTACCGTGGAGAAGACAAACTGGCCCTTTTGTGAAGTCGGTGGCATATTTCACTTTGATGAACTAATGCTCAAAAAAGGAACTGGAAAGGTATCAGTGATTTGAAATAATTGTCTTCACCACCTCTGTCAGTCAGTGTGTGCGAGGGACGCCCAGGCCCCCAGGCGCTGCTGCTCGGCCCCCCCGACCCCCCGGCCAGCAGCGGCCACCGGCCCAGAGCTGCTTCCCAGGCCGGTGCCTAGGTCCGCCCGCCGCCCGCGCGGTGCCGGGCCCCGGTGACGGCCGGGGCCGCGCGAGCCGTGTGCACGTGCACGGGGCCTCCGCACCCTAAGGTTGTAACGGTGAGTCGGGGATAAATTAATGTCGTTGAAATTAATGAGCTGGGAAATTGAAGCTCGCGTCACTACACGAACAAACGTGTTAACGTGCGATACATAATTAACGAGAGCCATCCTTCTGACAAAAACCAAACAACGCTAAAGTGGAAAGATGGCACGCGGCGTCCGCGCCAGGATCCCACCGGACGGCGTGCCCTGCCCTGGGCGTTTTGGCACCAGGCTGTCTCTCCCTCTCGTTCTGAGAAGGGGAAAAACAGCTCCCTGAGGCCCAGCTGTGACTCGGTCCCCTCGGGGCCCCGGGCCTGGAGGGGGCAGAGCAGGGGGCTTGCCGCGGCTTTGACCGTGGGGGGCCTGCGACTCACCATTACGATACCGAGCGACCCGCAGAGGGGACACTGAGGCGTGTGCGGCTCGCACCTAGGGAGAGAGGGCAGGTTGGTTCAGGTCTGTGGGCAGAGTGGCCCCCGGGGAGTCTGGGCCTCCGCCTGCCGCACACCAGCCACTGAGGGGCGTGGGAAGCTCTGCCTTCCCGTGCAGAAGGGCCAGCCGCAGGAGCCTCGGGGCCGGCCGCAGGGCTCTGTCCCAGCGCGCACCCCATCCCTGCCCGGCAGCAGGTCCCCGTGCCGTAACCGCGCCCGAGGCTGGTGACCGGAGGGCCGCTCGCGGAGACCCAGGGAGGAGAGCGCACGGAGGAAGCCGGGCCCGCCCCGCCCGGCCCGGCCGCCCCGGTAACCGGCCGTCTCTCTCTTGCAGCTATGTCTGGGCTGGTAGTCCCGCCGATGTGAGGGGCCTTTGTTTCCCTTCAGCAGCACCCAGCATCCGAGGACGGACTTCAGGGGACGCGTTTCGCGTGCTGAGACACGCTGGTGGAGGCAGCGTCTTCCAATACGTCGGCAGCGGTCGGAATGCGACAAGAGACTCTGTTTAAAGATTTTATTTAAACTGTTAAGAACCGACATGCAAACAGCCTACTTCCTCATGAACGATTCCATTTTACTGACCGAACTTTTCTCACATTGCCCCATTTCTCAGTCCTGCAAAACGAGGACAGCAAAGCGACGCCTATTTTGTATCGAGTTTCTGACCCCGTCTTGGCCCCGTCTAGTACTTGCTATGTGTTGGGAGAAGCTTTGTGAATGCACCGTTTTGGTTCCCATGAGACACTGAGGAGAACGCCTCCGGACATTTCCCGTACCCATCCTTAGATTCACAATGGTTGTGTATCTCTATAATGTGAAATATTTTTTTGTGGTGAACAAGGGGGCCAAGGAGGTATGAGCCATCGACCTGGAAGAGAGGATGACGATGTGATTAGAATTCGGGGTGGCAGGGAGGGAGGGCGGGTTTCCCATTGCTTACCTTCATCTTAATGAAATGAAACTTTGTAACTTATTGTAGTTAGAAATTGTAACTTTGATATTGAATTCTCTTGCCTTCAACAAGCACACTGACAGGAAAAAAAAATGCTACTGTCTGTTGGTTAAAATATTCCCCCACTGCTAGAGCTTCCTGTTGAGCAAGCGTGATCTGCGACATTTTTCCCACTTTTGCTAGTACTGTATACGATTGCATTCTTAGGCTACTGTGAGGTCCATGTTTCTTGTACCAGAAATTGTCCTTTCGACTTCTAGATCCTTCTTCCCTAATGTGTTTTGTATGTGGTTATAAAATTGTAGACTTTTGTGATTTTGCCAAAGTTGTAGCTAAATATTTATACACTTGTCTTGAATTTTTTTCAGAGTCACTTAAATATTTAGAAAGAAAAAAAACACAAGTTTTATTCCTTATGTGTCTTATAAGGAATAAAATGGTCTCATTCAACACTTTTCCATGAACACTTGCAGTTGCTAAGGGACTTTATTTTGTAACATATCAATTATAAATATTGTATTTATCGTTGAGATTTTGTACATTGCTTTTCCCGCCACCTTCTTTTCCTTTTCCCCGTCCGCGCTGGCTTCGGGCCACGGCCCGGCGTCGCGGTGCTGGGAGGTGCGCTAAGCCAATTATCGTCTCTTCGATCTGCTTCGTCAAAAGGAACCAGTGTCGTTGCCGTTGCGTTTCATTTGTACTTAAAACGTTTGCTATTGTTTAGACTTTCCATCCTTCTTTTTTTTTATGTTGAGGAAAAGTCAAATTCATTGTTTATTTTTATATTATTTTTAAGTTATCTGAACAAATACTTTTGGAGAAAAACTTCGCTGTAGAGTCGAAGCGCTGCGGTGCCGCCCGGCCGCGACAGGCCCTAGGACAGCCCGTGCATGTGGAGCGGCCGTGGGCAGCCGGCGCCGTCTGGGGCTGTGTCCTTGTCTCATTTTATCTTTCGGTCGAATGTAAGAAAAAAGTCATTTTAGCTGCCACCCATGACTTTTGCCACATAGCTGAAACTGTGTTTACTGGAAAAATTCAGAGGCCTAAAGTTTAAAATAAAATTTACTTCTGATGTTTTAATTAAAATGTCTGCCACATGAACTTTTCTGATGCCTTAAAAGTGGACTTCTCCCCAGAACCTTTGTGCTGTCGGCCCCCGGGCCTGCACCGCGGCTGCGAATCTGCTTTCGCCCGGAGAGGTGCGGAGCACACACTCACACACTCACACACGCACACACACACACAAGCACACAAAAGCACAAACCTGGTAACTCCCACGTCACTCCTTTCTGCGTCTGTTGCTGCTGCTGCTGCGTTCTGCCGCACCCCCCCACCCCCCGTGCTCCCCTCCCCAGAGGGGTGGGGGATGAAAATGGCCCTGGCTTTCCATTTTTCCGAATGATACTTTTGTGTCGGGTCAGACCCTGTAGTGCGGGCCGCACCTGCACCTGCGGAGCGGGGGGCCCCGCTCCCGCCAAACCCACCGTGAGGCCACGGCTGGGGGGGGTGCATTATCTCCCCTCTGCGCCCAGGGTGCCCCGCAGACGCGGCCGGCGCGCGGCCAACCGCAGCAGACATCACACTGACGACAACAAGGAGGGACTTTTAAAAAACGTTCTCGACAAAAAGCAAAACGATGCACCACTTAGAAAAGTGTTCACTCCAGGGACTGAGTAAACAGTCAGAGTGTCCCCCCGCCCCCGGTGGCCAGCAGGTCCCGCCTCGGCCCCGAGTGGCCGGCGGGGCTTAGCTACGTGGAAAAGCCTAGGAAGTGACTTGGCAACTCGGTCGCCTCCGTTTCATTTTGTGTCGGTCGGGGCTGGAGCTAAGAACCAGCTCGCGCGCCCGTCCGGAGCGCCCGCCAGCCCCCAACCCCTGCACCCGGTTTGTGTTTAGTCCGCGGCTCGTCGCTCTGCCGTCTCGGCGTTGAGTGCTTCACTAAATGGTAGATTTTACTGTTAAAGACCCTGCGATAAGATTGTTTTATCTGTACATTTTTTCAGATATTTAACTGTATAAAAATGTTCATTTTACACAATATTTAATTAAAGTATTTCTTGTCTGTGAATTTCACTTCGGGTAATTTCATGTCTTGATTGCGGGCACGGCGGGCCGGACACGCGTTGGAAGTCCCGGTGGGGACGGTGTCAGCACGCCCGGGTTCCAGAGCCGCCTCTGGGCAAAGAGGATTCACCTGAGAACCGTCTACAAAGGGAGCGGTCTGCAAACACTGGCCAGACCTGCAGAGAGAGAGAGAGAGAGATTCTTACAGTGACTTAGATGGCTCTGGTTCCTGAGGGGCTACCCGTGTTTGCAGCCGCCCTGGGGACACACACACTTGCCAGGCCCACGAGGGGGAAGGGGAGGGGGAGGGTGGGGCTCGGGCCCCCGCTCCCCAGCCGCTCTGCTTCTGAACTGCAGGTCTGGCAGGTGGAGCTAATGCTCCCTTGCTCCCCATCACGGGCCCCACCTGGGCCAGACACGGCTCCAGAGAGCACGGGGCAGGCTCGGGGCGGGCAGACAGCAGGGTTGCAGGTGCCGGTGTCAGCTGAGGCCTGGCCGGAGGGACGCCGTGCCACCCCTGACTCCAGGCCACAGCACACCCCACGCGCTGCAGGGCCCCCGTGGGCGCGACTGCAGCACGTGGGCTCAGCTGCCAGCAGCACGGAGGGCCTGATGGGCACGCCGGTGCCAGCTGCGGCGTGTGCGCCCCGCGCTCCGCCCCCCACCCCCGCGTTCCGCCCCGCCCCGCCCCTTTCCCAGCCCCTCCTCGGCGACAGGCTGCCGCGCATGTTTTGGCTCTCGCTCTCACACGTGCGCACAAGTGTGATCCAAATTAGCGCTCGCAAATGTCCTCCTAATTGCTTGTGCTGCTGAGCAAAACAGGAAACAATTACTCAAAACATAAAGAAACTTGTGACTCCCGCCTCCGCCCGAGGACGGCCAGGTTCCTGCGCCTGCCTGCCCGCCTGTTGCATGTTGCAGCCTTCCGGAGACAGCATCGGGGCTCCCCGGGCCCGCCCCTCCTCCCGCCCCTTCCCGCTCAGAGCCGCAGCCTGCCCGCTCCCCACCCCCACCCCAGGCTCCGTTGGAAGGGCTGCGAGGCAGGCTGGGGGCACGCTTCCCCTGTCCCACCCCCACACTCTCTGGGCCAGGGGCGCCAGCTCCGGGGAGGGGCCCGGGCCCTGCGACCTGGGGAGACGGCAAGGGTCGCTCCCACGCTTGAATTTCGGACGAGAAGCAAGCAGCGCCTCTCTCTCCGCTGGAGTGCCAATTATCACCAGGCCCCCTTTTAAGGTCTTTCAGGCTTTTAAAGATTATTCAAAGCACTCGAAATGGGCTTCAATCTAATGCCTCATTTCATTGCATTAAACAGCCTAGTTAATAAAGAATCGATATATTCAAAGGGCAAGGTTATCTTTTGTCTATAAGGGGTGGTGTCATTCTGAACCTTTTATAGTTCAGATGCTGAAAAAGACCTCATGAAATCCATACTCATCAAGTGGGTCAACAAGAGCCGTGCGGAGGCCGCCGCGAGGAGGAGAGGCCGCCCCCCTCGGAAGCCGCGCCACCTGATCGCCGGCCCCTGGCGCCCGGGCGAGGCCTCAGACAACGCCCGTGGCTTATGGGGTCCACGGCCGAGCCTCGAGGATCCATTTTTGCAGGGAATGCACACAGTTGGGAGAAGGCAGCGAGGCAGGCCGGGCAGCGCCGGGGGCTGCCCTCCCGCAGACAATGAGGGCGGCCGGTGGCTGGGCGTCAATACGCCCCGGAGTGGTTTCTGAATGCGAGTCCTTGCGCCCGAGCCCCCGCCGATCCCGGGGCTGATAAGGGCGCAGCTGCCAGCGGACCCCGGGCCGGCCTCACAATTAACGCCGTGAATAAATCACACAAAGGAGTCGGGCCGCTTTGGACGCGGTGAGACAATCCCCCGTTTTACCCTTCAAGGGTTCCTTTTATGTCGGGATAAGGTTGCTTTTAATGAAATTTAAACTCATCAGAGGAAATCAAAAACCTCCAATCAGATTACAAATTGATTTTTTGGTCATTTGTCATTTCCCAGCGTGGAGCCGCAGGTTTCACGGGGAGCTGGTGTGTTGGTGTGCGCGCAGCCCCCGGGCCCGGCCCGGGGACGCACCGGCGCAGCACCGGCCCCCACACACTCAGAGGCAGCCCTGACCCTGCCCCCTCCCCACCAGGCTGGTTGCAGAAGAGCGGGCCCACCTGGCCTGGGTGCCGCCAGCTCTGAGTCCAGCAGAGTCCGTCTCTCGCGACCCCGGTGAGTTTTGGTTCGCACCCACGCCCCGGGGCTGCCCGATGCCGCACCCCCGTGGAGCCACGCAGAGCCCCGGGCTGCACGCATGGAGCTTACAGTCTGGTTCGGTGAGGAAGCGTGGCCGGCTCCTGCTCGGCCACGCGGGCTCAGCGCTCGTGCTCGCCCCTCCACCGACCTGTCCTGCCTGCCGGGCCATCGAGGGGACCTTCCCCATGCTCCCCCCCCACACACAGGGGCCACGTGGGGCCCCCCACCACCAGCCACCAGTCTCCTGGGGCTCTGCCCACACACCCGGAAGGACTTGAGCCTGAGGACAAGCTTCCGCCAGGCCTTCCTCCCCCCCCCCCCCCCACCGCCCCTCCATCGGGGCTCCTGGTCAAGGCGGAAGGGTCCCACCGATGTAGGGTCCCGATCCAGGCTGGGTCTGGAGGAGCGCTCTGCCCCTCCTGGGAAGACTGCCGCTGGGGCAGAAGCAGGAGGGAAGCAAATGTCCCTTCCGACTCCACAGATTGCCCGAGACCACCGTTTAAAAGACAATCTCCAAAGCAAGCCGAGTCTCCTACACGTTCCCGTGCAGCAAATGAGCACGGTGCCTCGCACGCCCCTGCAGGTCCGAGTGGGTGGTGTGTCGGCGCTGCGGTCCCCTCAGCACCTTGGGGCGTCCCGGGAGCTCGGCTGGAGCCGGCCCCCCACCCCCCAGGGGACGGAACTGCAGCTGGGAGAGGGTGTGGCCCGCCCAGGTCGGAGGACTGGGAGGACCGGGTGGGGGGCCACGTGGAGCCTCCGGCCTGTGAGCCCGGGGTCCTCCCCACGGGTGGCGGCCTCAGAGGCTGTTGGGGCTCCGAGGAGACCGGCCCTCTGGATGGAGCGGGAGCCACAGCTCCCCGGCTGGTTCTGGCTGAGCTCAGGGGCCACATCACACTTGGGGCCCGACTCGGCCCGGCCACCCGGACAGGCTGCGGGATGGACACTGGCCTGTCCCGTGACGTCAGTGGGGGCCCAGGGGCTCCCTTCAGGACACAGCCGCTGTCACGGGTCCAGGACCCCGCGGCCAAGGCTCACCGCCCCAGGCCTCCGAAGAACACCAGGACACGTCGGAGGAGCCTCGACCCCCACCCCGGGCTCTCCCACCGGCGTCCCGGGGTCACCGTGGTCCACGCCGGATGCCCGTGGACACGAGGAGCCCCTCGAGTCACATGTAGTGCGGGCAGAGGCCCTCCTCTTGGTAGGGACAGCAGGGTGCAGGCTGGGGCCCCCGGGCAGTGCCGCAGGGCTGAGCGGCCAGCAGCCCCTGTTCCTGGCTGCAAGACGCCCGTGGGGACAGGGTGCGGTGAAGAAAAGGAGGGTGACGAGGGTCCACAGCTGACTGGGTTGCCGTGAAGTCGGGGACACGGAGGGTCGGAAGGGAGCGTGGGGGGCCCTCCCGCTGGCCGGCTAGAACCCTCCCGCCCCTGTGCGGACGGGGCCGGGCGGCACGCTCGCGTGACAGGCGGGCGAGGACACTCACTGAGACCCGGCCTGGGACTCGACTCTCCGCCGACAGGGAGCAAGTGTTTAGCTGCCTCTGTGTGCCCCCGCTGCGGGCCCGCAGGACCGGGCCGGGGTGGGGCCGGGGTGGGGCCGGGCCCCCGAGAGAGCGGGCCTGCAGCAAGGACTGCGGAGGGCCCCAGGCTCAGTACGGCGCGCCTCTGCGACTCAGTGGGACGAGAGGGGCCCTGAAGAGAAGGGGCGAGTTCACGGCCGCTCGCGGGCCCACGCCAGCGACCGGTCTGCTTCCGGAAGGCACTTGAGCTCCTTTAGAACACGTATCAAGTTAAAGTCACGAGACAACGTGTGTGCGTCACGTATTAAATTAGAAGTGATTTTTCTTAAAAGCTGCCGTCTGTCTCACTAACAGAAGTGAGGGCCTCCCCATGCCTGTGGGCTGGGGCTGGGGTGGTCTGGCCCTTGCAGGGCTCGGGGGTCGGCTGCCATTCTGTGGGGAGGCCTGGCCGTGCTCACCCCCTTTGACCCTCGTCCTAGTTCCGCTCCGGGCCTTGACCTTCAGGAGAGACTCGGGGGTCCGACAAGACCATGGGCGCAAGGTTGTTCGTTGCCGTGTGTTTATGCAAAAACCGGAAAGACCCCAACTGTCTAAAACCAGGGGTAATTAATCGAACCACGGTCTAACTGTACAACAGAGTATCATCTGTTCTGTTACGTTACCAAGGTCACGTTTTTGAAGCACGTTGAACAAGACAGTAGGTACTGAGGACATGAAGCTCAGCGAAGCCAGCGAAAACAGCGGGGTTCTAGTCGGTGCTCCGTGCAGGGGGAGGCGGGGCACAGCAAACACTCGCGTTTGGGAAGGTGCCGGTGAGCGTCGCAGCCTCGTCGGTAGGAGGGCTATTTGGGAGGTGGACGTGTACACGGGGCACACACGTGTTCCACGTTGTCCGTGGAGCGCCACGCAGGGTCACGGAGAGTGCGTGCTCCCTGCTCCCGGGAGCAGAGCGGCCCACCGTGTGCCTGACCCCCCCACACCGCCCTGTCTCCTGCCGCAGCCCCCAGGGTGGGGCACCCCCTTCGGGGCCCAGCAGAGGGTCCTGGCACAGGGGTCCCAGGCGCTGCTGCTTCGAGGTCACGTGGGAGCAGAGCGAGATGCCCGTGGTGGGAGGTCAGAGGCCACGAGGGAGGCTCCGCCCCCCGGAGGAGGGCGGGATGGGGGGTGGTTATGAGAGGCGCGGAGCCCGGGGCTGCGGGGCCCAAGGGACATGGTCCGGCAGATGGTCCGTGAAGAGCCTGTGGACGGCCTTCCCAGTACCCCTTGGGCCCGACACCGGCATCGCTTTTATCTGAACTTCCGTGACGGGATTTCCACTCCTTGCAATAATTAGGAGAAAATTATTTAAAAATTAGTGTTGTAAGAAAATCCAACGTAACCTGCAGAGCAGTAAATTTAATAAGTGACATCTAGCAAGACCGACGACTACACAAGGTCAACACACAAGCCGATCTCTAACTGTAACGATTGGTCGGTGGAACTTTAAAAATGATCCCATTCACCACAGCCTAAACCACACCAAACGCCTGGGAAGAAGCCGCCACAGCCGTGTCGGACGGACATCTGCCCACGGAGCTGTCCGCACAATTGTCCCGGGAGAAAAATGGGGCAATCTTCATCCGTGGGAGCACACCCATGTTCGTGGGTCAGAAAACCACAGAGAAAAGACGCCGGTTCTCCCTAGAACGGCCCAGATTCATAGCCATCGCCGTTGAAACCCAGGCGGCCGTGTCCTTGAGTGGACAGGCTGGCTGAAGCGTGCACGGCACGTGAACGGCGTGGAGCTCGGGAGCGGACCCTGTGCACCTGCCCGTGGTCTGTGACCTGGCCACTCGGCACGCCACACGGACCATCGTCTCGTCGATGGCTTGTGCCGCCTGATGCGGGCACATGGTGGTGAGCCAAGTGGTGCCCAGCTCACGCATGCAAACGCGTGATGGATGTTCCTCTCTTCTTTCCCCTCTCTCCCAGATGAGAATAAAATGACCCTTTTAAAAAAAGTCACGTGGTGCATTGCACAGAACCCGGAGTAACCAAGGGATCTTGAAGAAGAAGAACGGAGTTGGAGGGCTCCCACGTCCGGGTTCCAAACTGACGAACCGAAGGGGAATCAGGGGAGGGTGCTGTGGGCCCAGGAGAAGCGTGCCGGCCGAGGGGGCCAGCACGAGAGCCCCCACGTGCCCCCATGCATTGCCGGCCGGTGGGCTCCAACGAGGGCACCGAGACCGCCACCACGGCCACTCGACAGGACAAAGAGAGTCTCTCGCCCACACGGTGCCGGGACGGCCGTCCAGCCGTGAGCCCAGGACTGCGAACGGGACACCTGGCTCGCACCACGTGCAGAGCTGACCCGCAGGCCTGAAGGTGAGCGTTAATCCAGGAGACTGTTCGCCGTGTTGCTCCGACTTCGGATTTGACGACGGATGTGACAGGGACTTGGCAGCGGTGTGTGCGGCAGCCTAGATGTGACACCAGAGGTACGGGCCGCAGAGAAACCGGTGAACCAGACTCCATCGAAACTGCAAACACCCGTGTTTGGAAAGACGCGGCCAAGGAAGGGAGAAGGCAGAGGGAGTGGGAGAGACGGCGGGGAAGTCACACGTGTGACCCAGGACTGGGATCTGGGCTGTACAAGAAACACTTACAGCCCTGGCTGGCGTAGCTCAGTGGATTGAGCGCGGGCTGTGAACCAAAGTGTCACAGGTTCGATTCCCAGTCAGGGCACATGCCTGGGTTGCAGGCCATGACCCCCCGCAACCGCACATTGATGTTTCTCTCTCTCTCTCTCTCTCTCTCCCTCCCTTCCCTCTCTAAAAATAAATAAAATAAAATAGTAAAAAAAAAGAAATGACAGATTAAAAAAAAGAAACACAAATAATAAAAAGGCAGGTGGCCCCATTTAAAAAATGGGCGAGTGACCCGAACAGACATTTCTTCAAGGAAGACACGCAGAAGGCCACGAGCACAGGAAGGGATGCCCGACATCCCTGGTTGTCAGGGAAACGCCGACGGAAACCACGCTGAGACGCCCCCTCACGCTGGCCAGGTCGGCCGTGATAAAGAAGTCAGGAGTGACCAGTGCTGGCGAGGACTCGGAGACACCCGGACCCGCGCGCACCACCATCAGGAACGTGGAACGCCGCCACCACTCGAGACAGCCCGGCGGTCTCTCCAGCGGTTAAACTTGGCGCTGCTGCGGGACCCGGCCACCCCGGGGGGACGTGAAGACTCGTGCTCACACAAAAACTTGCAAAAGCCTGTTTGTGGCAGCGTCGTTCTCGGCAGCCAACAGCTGGAAGCAGCCGCACGGCCACGGCGGGTGGGTTTTTGAAGTCTGGTGTGCCCGCCCGGTGGAATATTATTCAGCCACGAAAAGGACCAAGCTCTCATGCTTGCTACACGTGAATGAACCTGGAAAACACGGTACGTGAAGGAAGCCAACCGCACACACACATGCATAAAAACACGTATGACATGTTCCCCTCTGCAGGAAGCGCCCAGAACAGGGAAACCCGTGGAGACGGGACATGCCTGGGTGCTGGGCGGGGTGGGAACGATGCACAGATGTGGGGGGGGGCAGGCAGCTGATGGCACCCGGGGGTGGGGGGGGGGCTTCCGTTCGGGGTGAGGAGAATGTTCCGAGATTGACTGTGGCGACGGCCGTGTGGATCTGTGAATATACTAAAAACCGTTGAATTGTACATTTTCAATGGGCGAATTGTATGGCGTGTGAATTATTTCTCAATAAAGCTGTTATAGAAAAAGACCTGAGCTTTTATCAAAGCATAAAAGAAAATCAACATTGTTCTTCATGGGGAATTAAGGCTTTCGGCTTTTCTGGGGAAACTGCTTTTCCTGGAGCCGGTGGCTCAGACTCACGTCCCCCAGCAGCCGGGACCCGTGGCTCCTGCGGTCTGAGCCCGGGCAGGGCGTGAGAGGACGCCTCCCTGGGCTGCGTCAGGGGCCAGAGACGCCCGGTGTGGGGTGAAGTGTCCACCGGCACAGCCCGTGGGCTGCGTTTCCTTCCAGCGGTTTGGGCAGCCTGTGGGCTGAACCGAAGCCCAGGACGGCCCTGGGGTCTGGGGGTGGGGGCTGTGGGCGTGGGCAGCCGGGGGGGCCCGAGGGCTCCCTGTGGAACTGGCCCATCACAGCCCTGCACCCCGCCCCCTCAAAATAGGGCTGCAGATGGAATGAGGGTCCTTCGGGGGTGGGTCAGAGTCCTGCCGGGAGCCTGGGCCCCCTGAGGTGTCACCATCACCGTCTGACACAACCGAGGTGCCGCTCTGGTGCGTTCTTGTCACCGAACTGTTCTTGTCACCGAACCACCGAACCGCCTTCTTGTCATCGGCTTGGGAACCCCCGGGTCGGCCGGCTTGCCTGGAACACGTGTGGCCACGTCGTGCCGAGACACATCCCGTGTGCAGCGGCCTCTCCCGCCATCTGCAGGGCGAGGGGCCTCATGACCCAACGAGCCCCCCGGCGCCACTGTCACAAATGGTTGTGGTCATGTGCCCGGATTCGGGGGACAGCTGGAGACGCCAGGGACATTTTGGGGGGGAGGCCTTTTCAGCGCCGCACAGAGCACATCAGTTGGCGGTGGTCCTGCCCCGACGAGGTGGGCGGGCGGGTACCAAGGCTGGCCGGTCAGTAGGAGACGCCGAAACCCAGAGCCGCCACAGGACCGCCCAATGGCAGCTGCGTCCCACGGACGGTGCGAGCCGCAGAGCTGAGAAGTCCTTCGGGTCCGGGGCTCCTCCCGCTTTAGCCACGGGAGCGGTGTCGCCACGCCTGGGGCGGGGAACAGGGACGGTGGCCACGCCCCTACCCGCGCCGACGGCCCGTGCGTGCGTGGGGACAGACGAGGCGCAGACGTGAGCGGAGACCACTGTCCTCCTTCTCCTGTTTCACTCTTCGTCCCCTCGGAGCCGGGGCGGGGCGGGGAGACAGCAGCAAACGCCCCCCTGCGTGCTCTGCTTTAGGGAAGTCATTCTCTTTCCAAAGGACGTCACCTCCCGGCGTGGGACAGATGCCGCCCCACGCTGTGCGTCTTGGGGGGCGAGCGCTGGCGGGGGCTGTTGTTGCCCGGGGTTCAGAGGCCGAGATCGGGCAGGCCGGCTGCGCGGCGGTCCGCAGTGGGGGGCTGAGGGAGGGGCGTGGTGGGAGGGCGGACAGAGCCCGGGTCACCCTGCGCCCACCCACTGCGACCAGGAAGCCCCGGGGGCGGGGGTGGGCCCGGGGGCGGCCCCAGCGGCCAGCGAGCGTGGCTTCCTCCTGGAACTTTTCTAATCAGGATGGATCGCGCTGTCGGGCGGGCCAGGGGCCGTCAGCGGTGAGCTATGGCGAAGGCGGTTTCCCGCTGCCGCCCGGTGTGCGCGGACTTCTTTCCTCCCCAGGTCCAACAAGAATCAATATTTAAGATTATGCAATGTCCATAGCGGCTCAGAGTAGCTGCCAGCCCAAGGACAAGGGTTGGATAATTTACAATGCAAGGAATCCATTCTTTCTGCGAGGGGGAAGGGAGAAATCAAGATTTAAGCTTTTTATCCTGGGCTGAACTTTTCTCCTCCATTCTTAATGGCACCGGCCAGACGTAAATAAACCATCCATTCTGTCCTGCGAGCTCGGCCTGCGCTTCGCACGGGCTCTGGACTGGATGACAGGCCGGTGTCGGTGCCGGGTCTCAGGTCCCGGGTCCCAGGTCCCGGGTCCCGTGTCCCGGCCGTGACCGCGGTCTCCACGTCACTCAGCCACTCGTGCGCCACGCACAGCAGTGCCCCCGTCCTGGCGGCCCCTGCCCCCGAGGCGGCCGCCCCCACGACCGTAGGGCAGAACAAGCCCTTCTTCTGTCAGCTACTAATGGCTCTCCGGCCCCGTGTTTTAATGTGAAGATTAAATATTTATAAAGTCCTCGTCAGTGGCATCCTGTGTGCATCCCCCCCCCCCCCCCCCTCCAAAGCCGCAGCCGGCTGTGCTCACTCACGTGGGGTCGAAGGTCGCAGGTCAAGCGAGCTGGCGGCAGCATCTGCTGTCACCAGGGTCTGGGCCCTTATTTATGGGGCAAGGCTCGTTCCTTTGTCTCCAGTTACAGGAATCACTGGCCTCTGCCACCCGAGCGGTGACCTGCCAGGTGGCCCGCCAGGTGGCCACCTGGACACTGGCCATCTCAGGGTGTCTCTGGGGGAAGCAGGAAGCACCGCCTTCTCCCACCACCTGGAGTAAACCACAAGAGGGGAAGGGTCTGAGCAGAGAACAGCCAGGTGGGCATGACCTCTCCAGGCCTCCCCAGGGGCAGGGGAGGGCCACCTGGGTCCCCGGGGAAGCGGGGGAGCCCGGGGCACCCACAGGCGCCACGTGCAGCTTTGGTCTCCGCCCACACAGGGCCCCTCCCTCACCTGGTTTCCTTCTTCGCCCGTGGGCGCCAGCTGGTTGGCCTCAGCAGCTGTGACGGCCGTCTCTGCCCAGAGGGCGGCAGGACGAGGCACCACGGTGCGGACCGTAGGCTGGGACAGACAGAGGGGGTGGGCGGCAGGGTCTTGCAGGGTGGACAGGGAAGAGGGGGCGCTCCCCAGTCTCAATCAGCCGCCCTCAGACCCTCAGGGTGTGAGGGTCCTGGAGCAGGACCCCGGGGGCTGGCGGTGGGGACGGCCAGCCGGGAACGCGGTGGGCAGCCAGGGCACCAGGACGCCGGCAGGGTCCGGCGAGCGCCGCTGTGGGTTTTCAACGGGGTGTGTGCACCTGTGTGCCCAGGTGTGTGCACCTGTGTGCCCAGGCGTGGCCTGGGCCCCTGCGGACGGGCTCCGGGGGCTGGGGCGGTAGAGGAGAGCCCAGGGGGGAGGGAGGGAGGGAGGGAGGGAGGGCCCGGGCAGCCCCAGAGCCCAGGGAGGAGGCCGCCGTGGGTGGACAGATGGGCAAGGGGAGGGAAACGAGAGGGAGCAGCCACCCTGGGGGGACGAAGCAGAACTGCGTGCCAGCTGCTCCGCACCCATCTGCTCGGGGGGCCCCGCCTTGGGGCGGCCTGGGAGGCACGTGCACCCCCTCCCACGCAGTGAGGGGCCTCAGTCCAGAACCAGGAGGTCCGGTGAGGGTGCCCCAGGGGGGAGGGGTGGCGGGATGTGCCATGCGGGGGGTGGGGGAGCGGACGCACCCGGGGCATTTCCTGGCGAGCCTGTGACCTCGGGACGTGGTCCCCCCACCGGACGGGTGGGAGAGTGAGGTCGGCCTGTCCCTTACGGGGCTGTGACCAGCCCAGGTGGGACGGCAGGGACCGGCATGCCACAGTGGAGCCAGCAGCGACAGCGGTCGGTGCCGGAGACCGAGGGGTGGACCGGGCCCATGTGTGCCAGACGCCAGGGGGACGCGCACCCTCAGCGCCTGGAGGCCTCGGGGGTCGGTGGCGGGGGCCTGACTGTGGCACGAGTCACAGGCTGCGGCCCTGCCAGGGGGGCAAGGGGAGGGCGCCAAGCCCACCGCCCACTGCTGGAGACTCGAGGGAGGACAGGGAGGCGCCGACGGCCTGGCTCTTGGCATCTGGAACTTTCCTCTGCACTTGGCAGAGGGCAGGGCAGGCCTGTCCCCACTGTGCGGTCCCCGGGGGAGACTCAGACGCTGGTCTGTCCGGGGGGGCAGCTGTGGCCGTCCTGTGCCACGTCGCTTTAGCTTGTCTCCATCCGGAACTTTCTCTCCGTCTTTGTCTCCTCTGACACAACCCAGGTCTTCACAGCAGTTTCACCCTGGGCTTCCGCGGGGCTCGGAGAACCCGCTCACGTCTCCCCTGGATACAGACCGGCTGTGCTCGTGACGTGGGCTGGGCTGTGCGGTGCTGCGTGGGCGAGGCCGGTGGCCGTGGAAGTGGGGGGGGCACAGCTCTCCGCTGGAGCTCCTCTTGGCCCCCCAGCCCCTCGGTTCACAGCTCACGGCAGAGGCAGTGCCCACCTGCCCCCAACCCCGCCGAGGCGCACAGGTGTCTACAGGACCCACGGGCCACCGAACCCTGGGGCGCTCAGAGGGCCAGCCCCCAGCTGGGCTGCACCCCTGGGGTCACAGTTGAACGAGGAAGCTGAGGAGCCCAGTCTACACTCGGCTGAGAGCGAACTGTATCGGGACTGGCACCAGGGGCATCTGGTTCTGCCCTTGGGGCTGTTCCCCGGGGGTCGGGAGCAGGAGAAGCAGGCGGAGCCCAGGGAAGCCCCGGTGGGTGGAGCGGCGGCCTGTGAAACAGCCGGCCTCTCGCGGTGCCGGCCGTGGCACCACGTGGGAGAGAGGGCTCCGCGTGTCAGGGAGAGAAGCATGAGGAGTAGCCTTTGTACAAGAAGGCGTCGGCCGGAGCACAAGGTGGGAAGGCCAGCGGGCCAGGCCCCAGCCGCTGCCTCTGGCCGGGCAGAGCTCCCCCGTTGGCCGGGTCCCCGGGTCCCGCAGTGAGACGGCCCAAGAACGCGCAGAGGAAGGGGTGAGGAGTGGCGGTCAGAGCTGCAGAGAGAGGGGGGGGGGGTGGCCTGCGGTGGGTGGCAGCAGAGCCGGGGTCAAGAGCATCGCCAGCAGTTACGTTGGGAAACAGAAAATGCACCGGAAGGGCTTGTGGATGCGGATAAGCACATTCTGGGGAGAGTGCCGAGGGCACCAGTGAGTGCCCTGCAGCTGAGCAGGGCGTGACAGGGGGAGGTGAGCCAAAACACTCCCCAACAACCAAACAAACGAGCAAACAGAAAGCCCCCTGCCGTTCACAAGCCGAGTCTAGAGGGAATCCCAACCAGCTAGCTGGCTGGAAAATAAACGCATTTCACATGTTCTCGTTGAGCAGTGAAACTTGAACTATTCCCCGAGGAAGGAGCGGCCTCCCAGCGGAGACTGAATCCAGTGCGCGGCTGCAGGGCCTCGGCCGGTGTGCAGCGGCGCCTCGCAGAGGCTCTCGGTGGGGAAAGGGGGCGCTGGAGAGTCGGGGGGCGCTGCTCCGTGGATGCCCGCTGCACCCACAACAGAGGGAGGCCCGTCTTCCAGGGTCCTGGCCGGGCCTTTCGGGGGCGGAGAGGGGACTCCAGTCTGATGCACGGAGACCCGCAGCGTGTTTAAGATAATCACGCTAACGAGCGTGTCCACACGGGCGCAGACAAGCCTTCGGTGGCGTTCAGCTCGTCGTCTGAGAGCTCTCCTCGAGGGAGACGCGGCGGCGGGCGTGCGGTCCTACGAGGAACCCACGGCGAGCTGGTGCTCGGCGGCAAGGACCCGGGCGATTCTGCCCTGAAGGTGCGGACGCGGCCGGAACGTCCACCCGGCCGCCGCTTGTCTAAGACAGAGGAAGGAAGGAGGGGAAGACGAGAACCCCTCCTTACCCTCAGGCGCCGTGATCACACGCGGGGGAAGCCCAAGCCGTGGAAAGGAACGCTGCGGGAACCGGTGGGCAGGCCTTTAAAAGTTGTGATGTTCAGGGGCGGCTGAGAGTCAGCCGAGCCGAGGTCAGGACAGAGAAGGAACACGTGGGAGACCGTCACCAGTGGGCGGGCCGTGACCAGTGAGCGGGCCCCGACGTCGTGGGCGGAGCAAGGACTCGGCGAAGACGTCTCCGTGTTCGTGCGTGTCCCGCCCGTACCGCGGGCGGCGGGGCCACGTCTACCCGGGCACACTTGGTATCACCTTTGCCGCTCTTCTTTGGGTCTGAGCTACACCCAAACGGAAAGTTTGGACACAAGAGGAGGCGGCAGTGGGGGCCGCCGGGTCCCCCCTTCTGCGCCCGGAAGGTGTTCTGGCAGCGCGGCCCCTCAACCTCCGGAGACGCTGAGGCTACTCGGGGTCCTGGGGCACATCTCTGGCAGCTGCAGGGCCCAAGGCGGCAAGCCCCGTGCTCCCAACACGGGTGAGGACAGAGGAGTCGCTTCCCGGGTGCACAAAGAGCCCCACCACTCACTATGGAAACGGCGCATTTACAAACGAGCAGCAGCCCACCGCCGTCCCCCAGCTCCACCGAAAGACGGCCAGGAAGCGCGTGGACAGAGTTGGGTCCCTCACGCCGCCCCCTAGGGGTGAGACGAAGAAGAACGCCCACCCCCAGTGCGGGTCCATCATCGGTACGGCCCCCGTGGGAGACTGACGCTGTCCGTGGAAGGTGCCCGAGGCTGTACCGCGCCCACACCTGGGAGAAGTGCAAACGCCCGTCCTCTGTCCACGGAGGGCTCGGACCCGAAGGTTTGCGCAGCTTTAAGTACAAAAGCAGGAATAACTGCGAGCCCACCAACAAGAGGGTGGCCAACCTGTGGCGTACCCTCGCTGCGGAACAGGGCGAGGCAGTGAACACGAGCTTGAACACAGGCCACCGCACAGCCGGACCCCAGGCCGCGAGGAGCGTCGTCAGCAGCCTGAGCCCACGGGCAGGGAGCTCCCCCGGAACCGACCCCCGGCCACAGGGACAGGGCAGGGGGTGCTCCCCCGTGCAGGTAGCGGGCAGACTGGCTGGGAGGGCAGGGGGGCCATTCTGGGAGTGATGGGAATGTGCACGGTGCTTAGAACATTTTAGATTGTGGCAGGACACACGTGCAAGTCACCACGTGAACTGCACAGCTCAGTGGCATTGTGCACACACTCGCAGCATTGCACAAGCACCCCTCCCCGTGTGCGTTTACCACTCTTGTGCACACTCATCTGTGCACGGATGGGGAGGCCGCTGCCCCCTTCCGGCTCCTGTGACTCCTGCTGCTGCGAACACGCGTGTGCAGCCACCAAGGGAAGTCCCATATCTGCACTGGGGTGTCGGTCACGCATTTCAGACCCATCGGACGGCACGTGTACAGTCTGTACGCCACCGGACAGGCCTGGGGTGTGGCCTTCGCCGCTTCTGCCCCCCACCTCTGCTGGCCCCAGTCTGGAGGCGGGGGAGGACAGCCACCTCCGGCCTTCCCCGCCAGGCCACCTGGGGAGCCCTCGGCTTTCAGGGGACCCTGGAGTCTAGCCCCAGGTGCCTGCCTCACAGAACTCAGGGCTTTGCCCGGCCGACCCCTGGTCCTCGCTCTGCAGCTGGGCCCCGGGGTGGGCTGTTTCCCTGGGCTGGCCTCGCCGGGTGTGCAGGGCCAGTGGCCTGTGCTGAGCCGTCTCCCGGGCGCCCCTGGAGGAGAGCGTCGGCCCCTCCCGGCTCTGGGGGACCACTCGGCACGCGGGTGTTTAACGGACCTGCGGTGGAGCTGGAACAGGGCGGGCGGCCCCAAGCCTCCCTGACGGGAGCCCCGCGCCGCAGTCGTAAAGAGAAACAGCGGGAGCCGTGGCCCAGATACGGAGGCAGCCGCTGGGCGGGAGGGGAGGAGCCGAAAGCTCTCTCCAGGGGCCCCCTGCCTGCTCCTGAGCTAATTCTTTCCTGAGTAAGTTTGATCTGTCCTCAGAAATAATTAAAGCTGCGTGCACTTCCGTGAAGACAAGTGGAACAGGGATCCCGGAGGCGCGCAAGCTCACCCGGCCGAGGCCGCCTGCCTGCCTGCGGGGCCGGCGTCTGGGGCTCAGGCTGCGCTCCCTCCACCGGCTGTCCTGCAGGACGGGAGTGGGGTGGGCGTGTGTGCATCTGGCGTGGGTGAGTGGGTAACCCCCTTTCCAAGGGAGCAGCGGCGTGACACCCTGGGCAAGCACCAGCACGCCCGGCCTGCAGCGCCCCCCCGCCCCCGGGCTCCCCAGCTGGCCTGGCTCCCCAGGGTGGGTGGAGAGGAGCTCAGGCCTGAGCAAGCACAGCTGCCCAGCCTGCAGCCCTGGGAGCCACCGAGAGGGCCCCCCGGGGACCCGCCCCCGGCCCAGTCCACATCCTGGCAGGCCAGTGACAACGGTGGTCCTCAGGACCGGCTGGCCTGTCTGAGGGGCCTGACAGAGTGTCCCCGAAGACCACGGGAGCTGTAGCTGTGAAAAGGCTGCCTCCCGTGGCGTGGCCCCAGCATGGCTCTGGTCCCTCCACCTGGGGTCAAGGGTCGGGGCCCCTGGCCACCCAGGGCCAGCTGAGAAGGGCTCTCACACGCCCACTCGAGTAGGCTGGCTTGCGTGGTGGAGGTGGCCTTTGCTGTCCCCATGTCCTTTGAGGGCTTTCAGTGTTCTGAGTTGGTTTTCAATGCTCCTTTTTATCCCCCCATAAACTGGACTTTAGGGACGGGTATTTGACACACGAAGCGCACAGTGTGTCACTGGCTCATTCCTTAAACGAGATCCCAGCACTTGGAGGAAGGGTGTATCAGCATTCTGTAAATGTTACAACCTAAACTCCCTAAACAACCTAAATGTTACAACATAAACTCTCACCGTCCGTTATGACCAAGGCCAACGCCTTCGGGACCCCTCCGCCGCGTCGAACTGCAGCGCCCTGGGGTGCAGCGGGGACCTCTGCCTGTGCGACACCCGGAAGGGGGCCTCCTTGGTCCAAAGTCAGAGTGAGGGGATTCGGGGTCGGGGGGTCAGGGTAACGCTGCGAGCCCTCGGAACCTCTCCCGGAGCTGCCACAGTGGAGAGGTGGCACCCATCTGAAAGTCAGCAACTGTGGACAAGGGGCTGGGGAGGAGCCACCGCGGGAAGCCTGGGGGTCCGGGTGTGAGGAGCCCAGGCCGAGCAGCACCTGCAGCCCAGGGACATGCCCCTCGGCCGGCCATGCCCACACTGCTCCAGGCAAAGGGCTGCTGCTCAGTGGGGGGCGGGGGGGTGGATGGGGGTCTCTCCCCTGCCAGGGATGGGCAAAGCCTGTGTCTCCCCAGCTTTTCTCAGCCTGGTTAGCCATGTTGGGGGGCGGGGAACTGAAAGACGCACTTACCTTTCAGCGGACTTGACCTTCCAGCGCCCCCTGCAGGGGTTTACAGAGCACCGTCCCTCAAGGTGACCGGGAGGACCTGGAAACGGTCTTTTCCCAGAATTTGCCCCCCTCTCGCTTCCCTTCCAGACCCGTGGCCGCTGCTCACAGGCAGGGCACCTGTCCTTGCCGCGCCGTGGGGCCGAGGCCGGGAGGACAGCTGGTCGCCTCCAGGGAGGGACATGTCAGAACACGGCACCGTCATCTCGCACACTGTTGCCAGATGCCACCTTGGCTGGGGGGCTCCTGCAAAGGCGGCGGTGCGCACCGGGCAGCCGCTCCCAGCCGAGGGTCACCCTGCGGGACGGGAGCGCCAAGTCGGTGACTCGCAGCTCAGCTCGCCGGGCCCAGTGCAGGGACTTGGAAGGCGAAACAAAGCTATTCTCGGGAAAACCCATTGCTTTAGGTTTTGTGGACTAAATGGGGCCTTCCTAGAGTGTTTTCTTGTACACGCCTCCCTTCGCTACGTGCCGAATGAAACCTGACGCTTTTTACGGAGAATGTCAAACGCACACCAAGCCGGCGGAGCCGCGTAAGGGGCCCCCACGCCCGCCGAGCTCGGCCACCCTGGCTTCCTCTGGGCCCTGCCCCGTCTCCCTTTTCCAGGCAGAATTGGCCGACTCTTATTCATTTAACGTATTGGGGTGACACTGGCTTGCGAGACCATACACGTTCCAAGTGCACACGTTGGTAGGACGTCACCTGCATGTGACATTGTGTGTCCCTCGCCCCAAGCAAAGCCTCCTTCCGCCCCCCTTTGCCCCCCGCCACCTGCCCCACCCCCTTCCCTCTGGGGGTCACCACCCTGCTCTCTTTCTCTTTCTCACACACACACTCTTTTTGCTTAATCCCTTCCTCTTCTTCCATCCAGGCCCCCAACCCCCGCCCCATACAAATCTCAGCTACTGCACGTGTTTGAGGCAGCAGATACACTCGCTCAACCCACATCTGTGTCAAGATATATTTTCACCACCCCGGAAAGTTCCCT
The DNA here is from genome assembly GCF_004126475.2 of Phyllostomus discolor. NCBI lineage: Eukaryota > Metazoa > Chordata > Mammalia > Chiroptera > Phyllostomidae > Phyllostomus > Phyllostomus discolor. The sequence goes on along the minus strand of NC_040907.2, from coordinate 173,719,176 downwards.
CACCCTGCTCCCTGAATAACCCCCGACCGCCCGCCCCCCGGCCTCCCCCGAGGGCCACCAGCCTCCTGAGTGGTCTCCTCACGGAGCGATGTTGGGTCCGCCCCGACGTGGTGGACGTGAGGGCTCAGAGCCCGAGCTCTCCCACGGCCACCTTCTCCCTCCCGCGGGCAGCGGGCCCGCGAGGCCTTGGGGCTGGCGCACGGGCAGCTCACTCCTGCGCACCCCGAGCGGCGTCTCACCGAGTGAGGCCACGCCACAGATCGCTGGCCCGAGCCGCTGCTGGGGGCGTCCGGTCATTCCCGTCCCGGTCATTCCCGTCCCGGTCACTGTGAGTGCACCCGCCAAAGCCTCCCAGCCCCGCCCTCCCTAAGGTCCTGCTCACCCCCCAGCCCACCTGCATTTCCGAGGAGCTTTACACGTCTCGGCAACTTCCGGAAGCTCTCGGGGGAACCATGAGTAGAACTACCTTGGGATTCTAGGTCAGTCTTCGGTGAACCGACATCGTAACAACATTAATTTTCCGATCCATGGACATGGTGTTCCCTTCCCTTCTCTCCACCATTCGGGTCTTCTTCAGTGTCCCTGAGAGACGTTTTGTAGTGCTCAGCATGGAGCGCCTGCACACCATTCGTTACCTCCGTTTCTGAATCTGTTTTGTTTTCTCTCTCAGTTATAAAGAAACAGTGCTACTGCCAAGTTTCCCACCTGTTTCCAGGTGTTTGCTGACGGAGCAAGGAGACGCCATCGCCTTTGGCACGTCGGCCTTATATCCACGACATTGTCCATGACCTTGCTGGAGTCACATCGTGGGTCCACAGCACCTTCCTGCCGAGTCCCTGGGACGCGCACAGGCCAGCCACCTGCCACCGGGAAGGGGTTCACCTCTGCGTCTCCCACCTTCCCACACTGCTTCCCGGTGCCCCTGCCCAGCTGGGGAACGCGGCCCCGCTGAGCGGAAGCGGTGGGGGCAGCCGTCGCCTGGCCCCTCGTCTCGGCGGGAGGCAGGCCAACATTTCTGTGATGCTTTTCGTCGGGATGAGAAACTCCCTTTGTATTCCCAGGGTTCCGAGGGCTGAGTACTTGCAAATGCTTTTCCTGCATCTATTACGGTGACTCCTTTTCTTCTTCTTCTTCTTTTTTAAAGATTTTATTTATTTATTTTTAGAGAGGGAAGGGAGGGAGAAAGAGAGAGAGAGAGAGAAACATCAATGTGCGGTTGCTGGGGGCCGTGGCCTGCAACCCGGGCATGTGCCCTGACTGGGAATCGAACCTGCAATGCTTTGGTTCGCAGCCCGCGCTCAGTCCACGGAGCCACGCCAGCCAGGGAGCTTCTTCTCTTTATTCCGTGAGTGTGGGACTTTAACAGGACTGGTCTCTGCGTACCAGACCAGCCTTGCATTCCTGGCACACACCCACGGGGGCTGGCTTCTCCTCACTAGTGGAAGTTTTGTGGAAGACTTTTTTGCACCTACGTTCATAAAAGATGTTGGCTGACAGTATCTTCCCGGTAATACTTTTGTCAGGCTCTGCTATGACGGTTCTTAATGTTTCCAACCTGCTTCACTCAAATGTTCACCGCCTGAGACTTGAAGGTAAATATAACCGGAAGGGAGGGAGGGAGGACGGGAGATAAGTCCCGGTCGCAGGACAACGGTAGTGTCGTGGCTCCCTCCTGACGGGGGGGCGGGGGCTCGGGGGGCGTGCAGCTGTGTGGGCGGGGCAGGGAGGGCGGGCCGCTAGCCTGGGCAAGTGCCAGGAGTGGTGCTGGGGCTCCTCACGCCCCCATTTAAGATGCCTGACCATGGACCCAACTCTTCCTCAGAAGTCTTCCTCCTATCAGATTCTCAGGCGGGACCGGTGTTCTGGCTGCAGTGGAAGCCACCGGGACCGTCGATGTGCTTTCTCGGGAAACGCTGACAGTGGGCGTGTCGAGTGCTGTGTGTCATCAGTGGTATTTTCCAGGCGGTTGGGAGATGCAGTCATACTATTTAGCACCACGGACCTCCTCCGATGTGCCATGCGGAGGGCCTACTGTGTGCGTGAAGTGCCTGGGGCCAGGAGGTGGTGACCAGAGGGTCTCAGCCCTGCGTCCATGGGGCCTGGAGCCCGACAGGCGGCCATCTGCTCAGTGACCACAGAGAGGCGTCCCTGACCCAGCACAGGGCTGGGAGGGCTGTGTTGGGGACAGTGACGACGGCGTGGGTGCAAAGCAGGACCGGGAGCTGGCAGTGCCGGAGGGAGAGGGGTAGGAGGGGGGCAGGGAGGAAGTAGGGGAGGGGAGGCCCTGATGGACGCTGAGCCGCCAGGACTCTGGGGGGCTGCGGGGCCTGCAGGCTGCTGCCCACCGTCTGGGCCAGGGAGCCCTGCTCCCTGCCTGCTCGGGGCTCCCGGGAGCGCGGCCCCGCGCCTGCCCTCTGACACCCGCCGTGTGGCTCTCCAAGCTGCGGCTGCCGTGGCAGACGCCACCGTGAACCCCCGGCAGTTGCTAGGGTAACCATAGTCTCAGAGAAATAGCAGAGCAAATCAGTCAGGGCCCGAGACGTGGGGACTTCCTCATGCACCAGCTCAGTGGCGTTCTGTGCTGACGACGTCGGCAGGTTCCACACGCATGTCCAACTTCTGAGCGTGAACAGAAATCACAAGGCCAATCACATCAAACCCTGGGACCGCCTGGGTCACTCAGGGTGACCGCTCCCCGTGGGCAGACCCAGACCTCGGGTGGGGGCTGGGGCCCTTCATCCTGGAGGTCAAGGGCATGTGCGGGGAAGGCAGCTTCCGTCGCCCACCGCGAACACTGTGTCCGGAGTCTGTGCCCCAGCGACAGGCTTGCGAGATGCCAGGTTACAAGGAGCTTCCCGTTCCACCTGCAGCCCCGCTCCGTCCTTGTGGCGTCTCTGCGACTTGAGATGATCTTACAGATGCTCCTCTCCTCCCTCATCTGCTCCGCGAGGACGCCGGCCTCCCTGGGGCGGGGCCGAGCCCCGTCTGCCCAGCGTCCCACCCCAGGACCCCGGAGCCCCACCTGGTCTGGGGCGAGCTCTCAGCGGCGGCAGTTCTGCTCCCTCGGGGCGGGGTGGGCACTGTGGTCAGAAGGCCTGACTCGGGCACCCACTGTTGCTGGCATCTATGGGCCCTGGAGAACTTTCAACCCAGCCTCAGTTTCCCTGCTGCATGGGGAGTCACTGTCCTCATCTCGCAGCCCCGGCGGACGCAGGAAGCACGGGTCGAGGCGCTGGGAAGACCCCGTGCAAAGTGAGAGAGGGCGGCCCGCGGCCCGGGGGGATATGGGTGCTGGCCGGCGCGCGGGTCTGATGTTGTTACTCGGGGATGTTTCTCATGGAAAACGATGACAAAGGGTGGGAATCGCACTTTGAAAAGGTTGCCCCACAACCGAGGTATCAATGTGAGCTATTTAGTAACAGGGAAAAGAGACCTTTCGTCCGTCGTTGGGGGGGGGGGGGCGGTTGATTTCTGCTGACACGTTACTCGGGAACGTGTGTGCGTGTGAACTGGTTCGGGACACAGTCCAAAACGGGACAGAAATTGGGAGGTTTCCTTCCGTTCTGATGCTGAAATTTGATTCGAGATGAACGTCTTTTCCGGCGTTTGCAGTAAGAGCGGGGGGGCGGGCCCACTGACACAGAGGCGGTGGCTGGGCGGGTGGCGGCTTTTCCCACCGCGCCCGATCTACCCGGGGCTGCCGGCCTCACACCGCTACCATTTCCCACCCGCCGAACACCTGCCACCAGGGAAGGAGGACGCTCTGTCGTTCCCCTGCCAACCCTCCTCGCCCTCCACCTGAACTTGAACTAGAGCCGGGCTTCCTAGGAGGAGAGACAGACACACAGGGACCCACGCTCTGCCCCATCAGAGAGACAGAAGTGACCGTGGGGGACTGCCTGACCAAGGCCACCTGTGGGCGTCCTGGGGCCCAGGGTCGGGCCACTGCCCGAGGCTGGAGGGCAGCCCAAGGGCGGAGGGCTGTCCGGTCAGTCTGTCTGTGTGTCGGATGCCCACTGCAGACAAGGTGGTCTGCAAGGCAAGGCCGAGGCAGCCCTGAGGCAGCTGTGACCAGGGGCACCCACGCTGTGGGCCATGGCCACAGGGGGCCAGCGGGGAAGCCGGCCCCAGCTGCCACCCAGTCAGACCCTCCCCCCCAGGGACAGAGCATCCTGGACTCGGCTTTGGTGCCCAGGCCAGGACCACAGCCTCAGCGCCAGGCACGCTGTCCCCTGCGTCATCTTCAGTGTTGGCACCAGGGCTGTGTGGACCGTGACGGGGGCACGGACAGCCGGGGCCCTGCCGGCACACGTCCCCTCCCGGGACCACGTGCGGGGGTTAACACCCCCCCCCGCGCGTGGTCCCTGCGCACCTGCATGCGCTTGGTGTCTGTCCTTCGCCCCGTGGCAGGCTCCGTTTTCATTTCCAAACCTCAGAATCCTGGGGGTGCCGACCGCTCACCCCCGGGGCCCCGGGAACGGACGGGCCAAGAAGGCCGCTCTGGTGCGCGGTGGTCCCCGTGGGCAGGCGGGCGCTCCTCCTCCAGCCGCCCCCCCCCCCCCCCCGACAGATGCCCCGGACAGGGGACCGAGCGGCCCCGGCGAGCAGGAGTTTTGCTGCTTAACACCAGGTCCCTCCCGCCAGGCCCCAACCACACGGACGCGTGATGGATGGCGGCAACTAACCGTCCTCAGCTTTACGTACGGGGAGCGCGCCTCCGTGGAAAGCCGGCGATGAATAAAAGACGCGAGGGCGCACCGGCGGCGGCGGCTCGAGGACCACACGCACGAGCAGCACGGTGAGCATTACGGAGGGCGGTAAACACGGGCGGGGGGGGGTGGTGGGCAGCCCGGCCGGCGCGCACGGGCCGCCCCCGTGGACCCCTCCTCCCGGCCCCTCCCTCCGGGGGACTGCTCGTTAGCGGGGAGACCTGGGCGGGTTAATTCCGCCGCCTCGTCTGGGCTGCATTCCAAGGGCCTGGGCCCGTGCTCAGCGCCCGCTCGCTGGCCCCGGGCGCCGCTCCACGCAGAGCGCCGAGTCGAGAAACCGCGGCGGTGACATTCCGCTCCTTCTCTCAGTTACACGGGGGCTTTTCACCGCCGGCGCCGGGCACACATTGTGCTGCGGCGAGGCGCCTTGCCCCAGGTCAGCGGGAACTCATTGTCCTTTTCGCGGCAGAACAAGAACACTGACATCTGTAGGATTTGCTGTAAATAATCGAAGTGGTGGGGAGGGAGCGCGGGCGGGGGAGGACGGGCAGGCGGGCAGGCGGGCGGGCGGGCGGGCTGGCCGGCGGGGGACCGAGGGAGGGAGGGAGCGGGGCGTGGGGACGGAAGGACGGTGGAGATTCACTGAGCGCCCCCCACCCCGGGTCCCAGGCGTGCCTGGGGAAGGGGTGCCGAGGGTCTGGTATCCCTGGAGGGGAAATAAATATTTGGCAGGATCCACAGGACCACCTCCAGCCGCGAGGCTGCTGCAGACGGCCTCTGAGCTTGCCCAGAAGAGCGTCCAGTGGGGACTGAGACGGGCTGTGACCATGTCGCTGCCAGTCCCAGCCCCGTGTGCTGCATGGCTGCGAATTCTAATGGGGGTGGCGGGGGTGGGGGGGACGGGGCGCAGCTCCACGTGCCACTGAGTCACACACCGGACAGGTCAAACCCATCAGTGTGACTGGCGTGGGGGGTCAACCCGCACAAGGATTCAGGACACGGGAGGCCAGCTGGGTGCCGCCCCCCCCGCCCCCGCCCTTGAACCTCAGGCCTTTGAAGGCTGCAGGGGGGCGAATCAAAGGTGTGTCTGACAGCCAGACCGGGAGCAGCTCTTCTCCGGAGCAGAGATTTTTCACGGGGAAGAGAACTGGGCGGCAGGCAGGGGACTGTGAGGATGACAAAGGACTACAAATGAGGGAGGGAGCCTGACGAGACTCTGTCCAGGCAGAGGCGAGGCTCCCGAGGTCCCCTGGGCTGCGCGCCTCCCACCTGTGTCAGTGGCACAGGCTGCCTGTGTGTGCATGCGTGTGTGTGTGTGTGCAAGAGGCACGGGCTGGGCCTGCGTGTGTGCATGTGTGCATGCACCTCTCCGCTCACCCCCTCGCCTCCCCAGCGCGGAGACCGTCGGAGGGAGAACCGAGAGACACCTGCCCGGCACGGCTCCCCGAGGTGTGGGGTGCCGGGGATGCTCCCCGAAGCCGCAGGCAGCTCTGACTCCGCCCCGCACCCGGCGGGGGCTTGCGTCCCGCCCCGGACTCTCTGCCCTTAGACACAAAGCCCCCTCCCCTCCGGCCCTGCCCGGGGAAGGGAGCATGTGATTTCGATTTGAAATTAGAAGTCATGTCTGAATAACAGAGCGGCATTCTCATTTCCTAATACCCTGGCTTTTACTACTTTGCATTCAACTGTGAAAAGTCTTTTAAAACTCGGAACAGCAGTAAAACTTGAATGAATTTTTGACCCATTATTGCATAGCGGGTGTGCCTTCCAAGTTGGAGAGACTGCCAAGTTCTCCCCACCTAATATTTCCACTTTAATTGTGCCACTTGAGAAATTTACGTGCCTCAAAATATGGCATGAATCTTACGCTTATTGCAGTATCATTAGCAGCAACATTTAAGCAACATCTGTGTGCCATAGAACTAATTGAGGCAGCAGAAGTGGCAGCTGTAAATCCACGGGAAGATGGCAGTCTGTGCCCGGCACTGCTGAGCTAGCTGCTAACTGTCAGCCTGTTCCCGCAATCTGGTCCCGAGGACCACGGCACGGGCTCGCAGTGTCCAAAAAAATGCCGCGAGGAGGCTAATGATCCTATTAACCACTTTGCTGCACCAATTTGGCTGTTTTTCCAGTTTCCTCGTTGAATTTCATTATAAATTTCTCCGTCCCTGTAAAAAGTCCAGCGCGAGCCGTGCCTGACTTTAAACGACTTACCTGAGCCGAGAGCAGCGCACGTCTGGCCAGAGCAAACGGAGGATTGATTTTTTTGTTATTTAATAATTCTGCTTCCCCCCCCCCCCCACCTACAACTCCTTTCAGTTGCTTAAAAATTTTTATCACACAGGTCTCTGTAAAAAATAACCCTAAAATCCCTAGTAATGCTGATATTTAAAGCAATGGCATTTTCTTCCCGTGGACATAACATTTTCAATAATCAATACAAGATGGCAACCATAATTTATTACTGGCGGGGGGTGGAGAGAGAGGGGAGGGGCGACCACCGCGCACAGCCGGCAGCTGGCCGGGGGGACGTGTGGCTCAGGTTGTCCGAGGGGGCTGGGGAGAGTCCGTGCCGCCTCCACAGGCACCCACACCGTGGCCGGCAGGGGGTGGGGGGCGGCCAGCAGCACCCCGGTGCAGACCCCAAAGGCACTGCCTGCCTGCCTTCAATATTAAAAAAAATAATACGGATTCTTCCACACGGAGAGGAAGCTCAGTTGGGAGGAGTCACCGAGATGCCTTTTTTTTTCCTCTTTGCGGGGAAAAATGTGGGCGCTGCAGCCAGTGAGTTTATCCAGAATATCGCCTCCTCTGAGCACCCCCGGAAAACACACTTCTGCCACCCCCTGCACCGCCACGCGTCGCGGCTGTAACTCCGGTTCCGCCCGCCTCTGCCCGGCGGGGCGTGGAGGCCGTTCCCCGGGCGCCTGGCCCTCGGACGGCGCCGGCGCCGGCCGCTCTCGAGGCACTCGAGAGCACTGGAAACACACAAAAGGGGCCTCCTCCAATCTACGATGACTGGTGTGTTTGCCAACAACCCGACTTCATTAGAAAATTGGCACGTCCACCCGGCTGCCTTGTGACACGCCGTTAACTGTGGCCATTTGTTGTCTTAATGCTCAAGTACTCAGGGAACCGACTGATGAGGGAGAAAACTGTTTGGAATCCGCTGAACCCCACGCCCGGGGTGGCGCGCCACCTCTCGGTATTGAAAATCAATAGGCACGTGACTGCGCGGAGGTCGGAGGTCTCCGGAATTAACTTCCTGGTACTAAATCACCGGCCCTTGTTTCTCGGTGTATTTTCTAACAATAACACATTTTAAGGGGGCCCGCTCAGGAACCAGCGGTGAGGCACAAAGCACAGACTCGGGGGCGCCGGTGGGCAGCGGCCGGTTCCTCCCGCCACCGGCTTGGGGGCGTCAGGGCCGGGGCTGGAGGCTCCGTGCGCCTGCCATTTTTTTTTTTTTAAACGTATTTCTTTTTTCAGTGGTGCTTTAATCTCCACGGAGAAGGGCAGAAGCTGGCTGGGAAACTGCCCACCCCTGACTCATCATTTGCGAGGGCGCCACTCCGGCCCCAGGTGTGTGCTCCTGAGTCAGAAACCGGCCCCGGGGCCTCTGGGCCGTGTCTTTCCGCGGCTTCCGCACGAGCCCTTCGGTGTGGGGCCCCCGGGCCCCGTGCCCGCTCGGCGGTGCCCAGACGCTCCCCTCCGAGAGGCCCCAGCGGCAGACGGGCGGGCTGCACCTACCGACACGCTCGTTTCCTCGTTCGCTGGGAAATCTAAGTGTGCTCACTTGTCACCGTCCCGACGCCGAGGAGCCCGAGGTAACAGATACTTACGGACACCTCTGCTTCCCAGAGCAAAAGCAAGTCAGTGAGCATCGCGAGACTGTGTCTCCCCGGCCGCCGGCCACGGTGCAAGACGCCTCTGCTCCGTTCACTCGGCCGGGGAGAGCCGGCTTCACGTGGGCCCGGAGTGGGAAGGGGGAGAGTGGGCTGTTCGGAGACCGGCGGGCGACCCTCCACGCGCACTCCACGAGCGGGGGCTCCTCAGGTCTGGCTGCAGAGCGGAGGCGGACACCTGTCTCGGGCTCCACCCTGCACCCCGCTGGTCCGCCCGCCGTGCGGAGGAGGGTTCTGGGACCCCCGCGGGGTGCTGTGGCGTCACGGCGGTCATTCAGAAAGGCTGATCCTGGACCAGATCTGAGGGAGCTCTTCGGGCGTCAGACGGGGAAACGGGGTTTGTGAATGTCACCACCCCCACGCGCGTCACCCAGGCCCGGAAGCAACCAGAGGCTGCGGGGCGCAGGGCAGCAGATGCAAGTTTTTAACAGTTCTAATTTTTGCTCAGAAACACACATTTCTATCGTCTGTGATAAACACTGTCAGTTGCTGTTCTCGAAGGGTCAGGTTCGCTTCACGCGCTGCAGAGCAAAGGTCCGGCACGCACCGGTCCGAGCGGCCGTCGTCAGCCATTGTCTTTCGGTGCTGAGCCTGCCATAGCCAGAGGCCACCGGGACCGGCGACCTGTCCCTGCGTGCACAGCCCCTCGTCCCGGGCCCCCCGGAAGGTCCCCTGCGGCCCCGGGTCGTTCTGGTTTGTTGGGTAAGTGACGCATCATAACCTTGCTCTTGCCAGCGAGGCGGGGCGCTGAGCCTGCCAGGTTCTGCAGGTGACGGTCCCATTGGACCCACGGCACCACGTCTGCTGGGCTACCAGTCTGCAGGCAGGAGACCCCACTGCCCCGGCCCTGCGAGGCGGCGCTAGCTGGGCCCGCACACCTCCTGGTACGTCCAGCTGACAAGGGGATGGGCGTCCCCTGGACAGAGACTGGGGCATAAGCATCACCGAGACTGATGGGACGCACGTCCGGGGTGGCTGCCGAGCTGCTCGGACAGCTGGACCGCTCAGCATGCAAAGGGAACTGTAGGCTCCTCCCTGAGGCAGGCCAGGCCCCGCCCCCTGGCACGCGCCAGCCTCGAGGCTGCCACAGGTGGGCTCTCCCAGCCACTCCACCAGGCGTGAGACCCCCTCTACCTCGAGCTAGTCCAAGGGCCAGCACGAGCCACTGCTGGAGCCAGCCCCTGGGCCGAGGGTCTGACCGCAAAGAGCCCGCAGCGGTGCGGGACGACGGGCTCCAGTGGTCCCTGGACTGGCAGCCACTGTGTGGGGCACATCGGCCGTGGGGCGGCATCCCAAGGACCCCGGGAACCTCCAGCCCAGACCCAGAACTGCACAGCGTGTGGCCAGGCCCACCCGAGTGAGCCAACCCCCCGCAGTTCCTGTGACGGTGGGTGCTCCGGCCTCTGGCCCAGAGGAGGCACGCACACAGGGCTGTGGATGTGTCTGTTGGTTTAAAGCGACACACACACACACACACACACACACACACGTCTCTGTGAGGCCTGTCTGTGAGCTTTATGGCGTGAGCACTTGTGCACCCGGGGCCACCCCCTGCAGCCGGCCGTGACTGCCCACCAGCACGTGTCTCAGACCCGCTGGTGTCACCGCACGCAGCCTGCTCGTTGTCACAGCCGTGCTGTGTTCTGTCATGTGAGCACGCCACGCTGCCCAGCTGGTTTTCCTCCGGATGGACTCCGGTGGGTGGTGGGTGCTCCTGTGCTGCAGCACCGTGAGCCCCCGCCCTCCGCTGGCCCTAGAACTGCAAGGACGAGCATCAGCTCGCCGCGGGGTCAGCAGCACAGACGCCGAGGGGAAGGCGGTGGGCTCGAGTCTGGCCTCCTCAGCAGGAAAGCTGAGGAATTGGGGGCAAAACGTTCCCCTTTCCTGTGTGTGGGGGGGCCACCTAGGCCGTTGCGAGGACTGTGAGTCTCCACCGAGAATGGAGGTGCTCACTGGTGATGCATCTACACCGCCTTCCGAAGCTGCCCGTGGGCGAGAAGCGTCCGCAGCGGAGTCGGGGGTGCTGCCGGTTGGAAAGTGGGCCCCCGCCAGCCTGGTGAGACCAGCTCCAGGCGCCGGTGCCAGCTCCGGCTGCGGGGTGCGGAAGGCTGCAGGGTGGGAGGTGCCCGCGGGCGCCTTGGAGGGAGCGACCTGCTGGGCGGCCCCACGTGAGCTGGCTTTTCACCCCCTCGGGCCCCGGTGCGTCTCTACGTGGTCCACAAACCCGCTCCTTTTTTGCACGTTAAAGACAGCGCTTCTCAGAAATGTCTTCCTGGACTTGGTGCGTCCGAGCCAGAGCCCTGCCAGGGTGGGTCTGGAAGTTCAGCCTCCGAATGCGTGACGTGGGCTTCCCTCCCCTGAAGCCGGGATCCGTGCTGCTCGCCAACGGCGGCTGGCAGCGTCCCCTCCGTGCCTGGGTCTCCGGGACGCGGCCCCGCGAACTGGCTGCCGTGCGTCTCCGTGGTGAGGAGAGCTTCCGGGGATCCCTCGGAGGGCTGTCATCCTGATCTTAAACGTAAACATTGCCACCGTGGTCAGAGAGAGATGGGTGCTCTGCCGACAGCCCCCCCCCCCCATACACACTTAGGCAGCGAGCACCGACGGGAACAGTCAGCTGTCTGCCTGGTTCCTGAGAGCGCCTGCGGAACACCCACGCCCACGGGTGGCCGGAGTGGCCCCGGGGCTGGGGCTGGGGCGTCTTTTCCGAGCTGAAAAGGGAACGCACACCTGTCCCTCCAACAGCGGGACAGTTGGCAGCGCTGAGAGCCGGCTGCACCCAAGCGGCCTCGCCGTCCCGCCTCCCGGCTGGGGAAGGCCCACGGCGCCGTCCTGGAGAGGAGCAAGCTGAGGGTCACCCGGTCTGGGCAGGCCCACCGCCCCCGGACCTCGGCTGCGCCCCACCCAGGCTGGCCTGCAGGTGCGAATCCAGTCATGACGAGGCCACCTCAGTCCCCTGCCTGGTCCCCTGGGGCCGGAGGTCACCGCCCCCCAGGTCTGGGGGCAGTCTGCCGATCCCTGGTCCCTGTCCCGGGTCCCTTCGTTCTGCAAAGGGGCTCAGGCCTCGCTTCCGGCTCCCGCCACCGCCGCGGCGTCTCCTGGAGGGGGCCGGCGAGTGTCAGTGCCGGGAGGACTGGCCAATTACACCGCACACCTGAATTTCTTATATTTTCAGTGTTTTACACTAATTAGTTAGTCCCGTTAGCTCTAAGGATTAGCAGCTCCTCTAATGAGACACAGCGACATAAAGTGACTTACCTAATTATGTAAAATGCAGGGGCGCGGGGACGAGACGGCAGGCTCCTCTGCCCCAGGCTGGGCCTCACTGCCAGCCGAGGGGGCCGCCCGCCCTCTGTTCTCGTGGGCCCCCGGGGGACAAGGAGCAGGGGACAGAGGGGCTGACTGCCGACGCCCGCGGGGGGCTGGGTGAGGGCCTGCTCTCGCCTCGGGGCCTGCTCTGCTCGCGGTCTGTGTCCCTCGCCAGATGCGGTACTGTCCCCCCCCCCCCGCCCCGAGCAGGGACTCGGAGGCCATGGCAGCCAGAGTGCAGACCCAGCATGACGGGCTCCGGCCCACGGGCACGCCAGAAGGCCCCAGAGCCTCCTGGGAGGAGCAGGAGGAGGAGGAGGAGCAGGAGCAGGAGGAAGAGGGGTAGGAGGAGGAGGGGCAGGAGGGACAGGAGGGGCAGGAGGAGGACGAGGAGGGGGAGGAAGAGAAGGAGGAGGAGGGGCAGGAGGACCCCTGGAGCACCTGGGAGGCTCGGCCCACACCACAGGCTCCTGCCCTGGGCTCCCAGGGACAGTTCATCCGCACCGGAGGCCCACCTGCTGGAGCGTGTGGACCACCCTCGGCGCTGCTGCTGGGCTCAGAGGGCACGTGTCCTCTTGGGAAGGGAGCGCACCCACAGCTCCACCCCTCGGGGCTCCATGCTGACAGGGGCCCTTCCCCATCGCAGGGCAGTGGCCCGTGGACAGACGCTGGTCCCCGGCCTGGACTCAGTGTCCCTGCCCGGAGCCGGCCACTGTCTGGTGGGCCTGCCTCCGCCGCCACGGTGCCGGTGCGGCATGCTGTTGGGGGCCTTCAGCCGCAGCCCCGAGAGGCCCAGGCGCGTGTGCTTGGGCCTGTGTGCCGTGGGAGACAGCCCGCCCTTGGCATCGACACACGCCCTCCTGTGTGCCCCTGCAGGGTGGCTGGTGGCTCCGCTTCTCTCCGGGTGGGAGGCCGGACGGGGCTGAGCTCCGGCCCCCCACCCCCACCCCTGGGCGCAGGCCGACGGTCGCCGGGGGAGGGACAGCATTCTCTCGTCCCTCCTCGGGCAGAGAGTGTGGGGCGGGGCGGGGCGAGGCAGCCGGCACACAGCTTTCCCCGGAGACGCGTGAGTTAAATCAGCCGGTTGTGAGTAACCAGACTTGCCCTAGGACCCCACAGCTCAGTCCAACACGACAGCAAAGTGTGGGTTTCTGAACCGCATGGTCCTTCCCCTATAGGCTGCTGCCGGCCCTCCTGCCGGCCCTTACCCCCCCCCCCCCCCGCCCCCAGCCCTGGCACTCTGTTGCCACCAAAGAGGCTCTTCCCTCGGTCCCACGGTCCCTCCCGGCCTGCCCGAGGGCTCTGTGGTGTTGGTAGTGGTGGTGGGGGCCTGTGACCTCAGGCAACAGAACAGGTACAGCTGCGAGGGAGGAGCAGGACAGACCGAAGGCCACCTCCTGGTCCTCCAGGGGCCCCACCCCCACCCCAGGTGTGGGAAGCCCTGCCCAGCGCCCTGGGAAGGAGGGGCCGGTGGGAAGCTTCACTCAAGGACCCTGCAGCCCCGCCCCAGCCGCCTGGGGCACAGCACAGGCACGCGAGTCCGGTGACCAAGAGTGAGGGGGTCGTGTGTCACTGGGGGGGGCACCTCCCTGGCTCTAAGGGCTCTCCCTGCTCCAAGTCTGCGCCCCGGACCCTGGCTCCAGAGCACCGCCTGCAGCCTGTGGTTCTCCCACGAGATGAACGGAAACTCCCCTGTGCTGCCCTGGGGAGCTCCGAAAGAACCACCCTCTTCCAACGGAGGACTTCTTTTGAGGGGCATGGGGGCCCCCACCAGCCTGCCGCCACCGAATTGGGGGGGGGGGCTGAGCTCTGCACCGGGCGTCAGTTAGCAGGCCCGGCGTCCTCGGAAATGCTGCCCGCCGCGGGTGCGTGTGCGCATGTTGGGGTGAGCACCTGCATGTTGGGGTACATATGGTGGAGTGTGCATGCATGTTGGGGTGCACGTGTGCATGTTGGGGTGTGTGCATGGACCACTCGACCCTGAGAAAGGAGGGGAGGAGCGAGACCGAGCTGCCGGCTCCGCCCTGTCCCTGTGCCCAGGCCCCACCCTGATGCACGGCCACTGACAACCTCACACAAGCCCAGAAGCCGCTCAGAGCGCTGCACAGGCTCATGGGGACCGTGGGGACCATGACAAAGCCCCAGTCATTTCAGCCTCCCTGTGGCAGCGGCTGCCCAACCCTGTCCCCACGGTGGCTGAGCTCATGGCATAGCCACGGGCCGCTCCGTCCTGCATCCTCACACCACGGCGACGCCTGCTCGCTGAGGGTCCCAGCTCCTCTGTCCACCAACAGCATGCCCCCGAGTCCCACCAGGACCCAGCACCAGCGCCCCCCGTTTTCAGGACCACCCCTAACGACCATCCATGTGGAACTTCTCAACGCAGCAAACTGGAACTGGAAAGGCTCGTAATGACGGCCTTTCATCCATCACAGCGCCGCCAGGCTGGCCTCGTCCTGGTGAGTCCCGGCCGCCCAGCCCGCCGCCCAGCCCAGCCCAGCCCAGGGCTGCCTGGAGCCGGCCGGGTGACACAGGCCAGACGCTGCCCATCTGTCGGCAGCTGGAGCCGTGGGGCCGGGGCCCTGGGTGGCTGTCCTCAGTGAGACGCACGGGTCCCTGCAGTTCCTCCAGCGGTGGGCCCGGCTTTCAACTGCCACCCGCCTCCTTCAGACGGACAGACGGACGGACAGAGGCTGCTGGGCAGAGCTCCGTCTAAATCCCAGCGTCTTCCCAACTGATAACAGGAAGAATGGGTGTGAGCTTCAGCCTCCTCAACACAGACTTCCCATCAAACGTCCACGAACAGGAAACAAACCATGCATGTGCTCAGGGAGACCCAACAAAGTCCACCCCACCCGTGGGCGCCTCTGCCCCCCACTGCCACGACCCCACGGCAGCGTGGACACATGCACGTCAGCGACACGGGGCCCAAGGGCGCCCAGCGTCCTGAGGCCGTGGTGACACGCCCCGTTTTCTGATTGGGTTTTGGGGAAAAGCCTTTGAGTGAAATAAAACAACTTTTTTCCCTGTGTGTCCCGCACAAAGCCCGTGTATTTATCACTCTCGAGTCCTCCCACGGCCGGTCCAGCTGGCGAGCGAACCAGCCCGGAGATCTCGGCAGGCTTGGAGCGCGAGGAAGGGTTTTCAAACTGATGCAGCTGTGGCACCCGCGCGGCTCCGGTGGCGGCCCTGCTGGCTGCGGTCCCGGCTGCGCAGGCGCGGCGGCGGGGATGCTGATGTCGAGGAGGTGGGAGGGGCTGGCCCGAGGGCGCCGCCGCCGTGTTCCTGCGGGAACGTGACCACGAGCTCCTCCGAGGCGGGTGGGACGTAGCCTGCGGGGCTCCCAGGCCACGAGCCCCCCTCCGCACGGCAGCCTCTCCTCGGACCCCTGCGGGACAGGAAGCCAGCCCCGGAGGGACGCCAGGGCTCACCCACAGGTTTGAAACCCCGAAACGACGGTTTCTCGACACACGCCCCGCCTGCGCTGGAGGCGCCTGGCCCCGGACGGAGGAGACGCCGGGGAGCGCCCGGGGCAGAGCGGAGACGGTGGGAGAGAGCGGGCGGCAGGGCAGCTGGAGTGAGAACTCCAACCCCCCCCCCCCCCCCCCCCCCCCGCAGCGGGCGACGGCATCCCGAGGGTCGTGGAGGGACTCTGCTGGGTCGGAAGCGGGCGCGGGCCCACGGTGCCGCTCCGATGTCCATCCGCAGGTGAGGCCGCTCGCTTCCTCGGCAGCCCGGCCCTCCAGCCACCCTGGCCGCGGTCTGCTGGGTGCTGTGCTCCTCCCGCAAGGCCCCCTGCACCCCTTGCACCCCGTCCCCGGATCCGGCCCCAGACCAGACGAGACACCCCATGTTCGGGCA
This sequence comes from Phyllostomus discolor, assembly GCF_004126475.2. Taxonomy (NCBI): domain Eukaryota; kingdom Metazoa; phylum Chordata; class Mammalia; order Chiroptera; family Phyllostomidae; genus Phyllostomus; species Phyllostomus discolor. The sequence goes on along the minus strand of NC_040907.2, from coordinate 173,703,395 downwards.
GTCAGATTTTCTTCTCTGTCAGGGACTCGGGCTGCATGGTGGCTTCGTCACTGGACGGGGCCACCGGACCTGGTGAAGGAGGGGGCCCTCGACACCTCGGCTCCTGACGGGCAAGAGGGACCCGGAGAGGAACCCCATGGGCCCCATGTGACACTCCTTCCGCACGGCCAGGGCACCACCCGGCCCACCACGAGCGAGGCTCTGAGACACAACGCTGCTCCCGGGCCTCTCCCTGCCTGCGCTCTGGTGGAAACGGGTGAGGACGGCTTGTGCCGGCTGCGCTGCCGCGTGCAGCCCGCTGCCATGCCACCCGTGGGACCCGTGTCTGTGTCCAAGGCACCACGCACAGGAAGGCTGCGGAAGCCGACCCGTGGGGGGCCTGGGCTGGGGTCCAAGAAGCATCCCCGCATTCCTGGCGCCTTCCCCGCCTGGGTTCACAAACCGAGCCACGGCCCTGGGCAGCAGCAGCTCCACGCAGCTCTCACGGGGGGTGCCCTGCAGACCTCGCCCTCGGAGCGGACCTGCCCTGGGGCCTGTGCCCGGCTGTGCCTCTGTCGGCGGGAAGCCGGGGCGTTTGCTCGGCCTGCTCTGACGGCGCCCAGGGAGCCCGGGAGGCAGGCAGCCCGCCGTGGGTTTGTGCCGGACCAGGCCCCGAGGAGCGGCAGGCCCTCCTCCACGGCTGCGGGGCGGGGTCCCCCCAGGGGGCTGGGGCCTTGCCGGCCGCACGTGGCCGGCTCAGCCCGGTACCCTTCCTCAGGCCCACCGGGGGTCTGGCGGTCAGTGCGGGGGGGCTCCCTCATGCCAGGAGGGGCCACGCTCCGCGGGCCCAGGGAGCGGCCTCCGAGCAGAGCACACGGGCACTGTGGGGCGTCGGGAGCGCCGTCAGGGTCCGACAGGGCCATGGGGGGGGCCCGCTCCTCTGCCAGTGGCCCCGATGGCACGGCATGTGCCGTGGGGCTGTCACGGAGCCCGTGCGAGAGTCCCACCGGCTGACGTGTTCCCTCCGTCCTCAGCCACAGCGGTGACCCGGTCTCCCGACCGCAGCCGAGCGCACGGCTATGGCGCCCTCTATTGGAAAGCACTCGGACAGAGCCCTGGTCCGGCTGCCGAGAGATGGCCGCCCTCGGGGAGCCGGGCTCCTGCTGTCGGGGCACCGGGCGCAGGCCCCACCCGGGGCGCTCGGGGACTGCTGGTCACGGGGAGAAGCCTGTTCCTGCAGAACCGAGAGCAGGACCCCCAGCCGCAAAGGGCCTCAGGACCCCAGGCCTGTGGCTCTCAGAGCTCTCGAGGGGCTCGGGGTGCGTGCAGCGCCCGGGGGCTCAGGGGTCGCGGTCCATGCAGCCCCCCGTGGGGAAGGGACTGGGCTGGTGTCAAAACTGAGGTCCCGAGAAGGGCCCCAACAGGCAGATGACGGGCCCGTGCTCACGGGGCTTCACTGTGGAGGGGGACAGCCCAGGAGGGACCCGGCCAACGGGGACACAGGGTGGGACGAGGGGCGGGCTGGCTGGGGGGGCCTGGCGCTGCTTCGTGCCGGCGACCCGGTCTCCTGTGGGCAGGGGACACGAAGTGCGGGACACCCCGGCCGAACACGCGGCAGGGCTGTGCTTCCATCTGGTCTCTGGTGACACCCCCACCCCCCACCCACAACCACAGCAGCTCTGCCGTGGCGGGTGCTGTCCCAGGGGCCCCCGGGCAAAAACACGGGCTTCCAGTGCGCAGCTGGGCACAGCTTGCTGTCCCCACAGCTCACCCACTCTATTTTATCTGTCCGCACGCAGAGCTACCAGTGTCCCCCGCTTTTCGGAGAGTTAACTACAGGCCGAGATGACAGCCTGGTGATGAAGGACCCGACTGTGGTGCACAGACGCTGGACACGGGCCCGACGCCCTGGCAGGGGCTGACCCACCCTCTGAGTGACCTCTGACTTCTAGGCTCGACCTCGGGGCGCCATCTGGGGTGTGCCGACGCCAGGGGCCGGGGAGAAACCCTGCCCCTCTGTGAGCTGCCCCTGCCACGGCCACAGCCACGCCCACAGCCACGGGTGGCCGATGTTTCCAGACCGTGCTGACTGACAGCTGGTAACTTTCCGCTGCGCCCACGCAGGTGGGAGGCGGCTGTGTCAGGCGCTCTCGTCCGGGCAGCCGGGCAGCCGGAGCCCCAAACCTCCGTGCCCACCACTCCCGCGGCCGCCCCTTCCTCGCCGCCCCGCGAGTGTGAGCCAGGGCCCTGCGCCCTGCACAGCCCGGAGGGAAGCAGGGGACACGCTGGGTGGCCAGCCTCTCAGGGGCACGGCCAAGGCCACCGCCTGGGGAGGGTTGTATGGCCGAGTGGCCCTGGTGGTCACAGCCGGCACTGGTGGCAGCCAGCTGTTCCCGGTGGGCGCTGATGTGTCCCAGTCCCCTCCCAACCCCAGCCTGAGTGGACACCAGCACCGGGACAACGGAGGGTGGGATGTGGGGGGGACACACACGTGCAGGACAGCGGCCCCCGCGCTCTCCCTGCAGGAAACGGCCGAGGTGACGAAGGAAGGACAGGACACCTGTCTGCAGGGCACAGCGGCTCCTTTAATGGGGCGGGGCCTCTGCACAGGCCCCGCTGAGGGGCCCGGACACCTCCGTGTCACCCATGTCCCTCCCCCCGCGAAGACCCAGGTTCGGCCGGTGGGCTGGGAGCTGCGGGAGCCCCCTGCCCGGGCCGTCGCTGCCCGCGCCAGCTGCCTTCGTGGCTCAGGAGCCACTCCTTCATGGCCAGGCCCCCGGCCCCGGAGTAGTTGCCCAGGGCCCCGCTGCTGCAGACCACGCGGTGGCACGGGACCAGGATGGGGACCTGGAAGACACAGAGGCGGCCCCGTCAGTCTGGGGTCTGGGGAGGCCTTCGGGACGCCAGGGTTAGCCCCTGGGCCCTGCGGTGCAGCTCCTGCCATGCCGGGCTCGTCCACGCTGCCTCTGGGCCACTCCCCCGCCCCCGCCCATCATCTCTGTGGTCCCCGCAGGGGCCCGGGGCTGGCTGGGGGGGGTACAAGCCCCAGTTAACGTGGGGCATCCTCCAGCCAATCCCCGGGCACTGAGGTTTGGAAACTTCACTTCCATTGGCGAGAGATTTATAAAGTGCACTCACAAAATTTAAAATGACCTTTCGAGGCAGCCGTGGTACGCAGGGGCCTCTGATCTGAGAAGCAGCAGCAGACCCCACCCCTGGGAGGGGCCCCTAGGGCCCCCACCCTGCCCCATCCCTGACCCCTGGGCCTCTCCCTGCGCCCACCTCTCTGCACTCACGTGTGGTCCCTGCCCCAAGTGCCCGCCAGAGAGCAGACACTCGGGGTGTGCCAGCCCCCCAGGGGAGGCGCTCTCGGGCCCCAGGCCCTGTCGGCGGCCCGCCCCACCCCCCCGCAGCTCTGTAGAGAGAGGGCTGTGCCCCCCCTCCGAGGTTGGCACGCCGAGCACCATGGCCAGCTGCTGACAGCTGCGTGTCTGGAGGAAGCGGCAGGGCACATGTGCCCCGGGACCCCTCTCGGTGCCTGGGCCCCCACCATTGCTGGAGACCCTGTGTGGAGAATGGAGCCGGGCAGTATACAAGCCTACCTGCCCGGGGGGCCGGCTCTGGGTGTCCCGAGCTGCACTGGCCCCTGGTGGTAATGTGCGCCCTGGCGCCTGTCCTGGGCACGGTGCCCACAATAATGCTACCGCGGAAAGCAAGCTCTGTGCCTGGAGTAGCACTTTGTGACATGGGGCACTGTCGTCCTGAGGTCCCAGTACGTCCCTTGCCCAAGTTCACATGGATGATGGAGGCCAAGGAGGATTCCCGCCAGGCAGAGGCAGAGCCCCACTCTCAGGGCCCTCCCTGCTCCAGGGGACCCTCCAGCGACGGCCAGCGGGGTGTGGGGGCGGGGCAGGAGACCGGCCAGCCTGCTGCGTAGTTTGTCTTGGCAGGAGGGGATCTGACTCCCCGCATGGAATCCTAGTCCGATTCCCACTGGAAGTTTGGGTTGCCACGGTAACGCGCGCTGTCAGGGCCTGCCGACTTCCTGTTCCGGGCAGTTTAAGGCAGTGCGGGGCGGCGACCCTGCCGAGTCCTGCGGACCTTCCTGGAGGGACACGGAGACTCTGGAGCACGGAGCGTGGACTCGGGCGGGTGCAGGGGTTCTACCCGACACCACGGTCACACGGCCCCACCGCCGTGGCCTTGAGGACAGCCTCGGACACAGCACACAACCCCTGCGCCGGGCGCAGAAAGAGGGGGGCCTCTCGTTTGGTTTCTCAGACGTGGGTGCCAGTTCCCGTCTCCCACTTGGCAGATTCCACACGTGGCCTTTGCTTTCCCCCGGCTCCCCCCGACCGGCTGCGCAATCACAGAGTGTGTGACGCGAGCCTGGCTCACTCTCGCGTGTCACGCACGCAGGGGACGGGACGGCGGGACGGGCGGGACAGGAGGGACGGCCGTGACCCAGCCACGTGCGGTGTCCCCGTGTGCACAGGGCGGCCGGGAGCAGGTGGCGACCGGACGTACCCTCTCCACCACCAGACCCGGGGGCGCTGCCCCTGTCCACGCTCCTGCCGGCGGCAGCAGGGCCCGCGCCACTAAAATCACGGAACCCGCCTGAGGAGGTTTCCGGGCAGCGGGGCCCTCGGCGCCCTCTCCCCTCCGGTGGCTCTGCTGCCCACGATGCAGTTTCTGTCCGTAACGGAGCCGCTCACGCCCCCGCTGCCCCGGAACCTCCACGCTGTGAGAGCTAACTCGTGCGCCTCTCGGATCCATCACTCACGCGGCCCCTTTCTCCGAGGCCATAAAACTTCCAAACCCATAGATTTGTCTCCAACAAAAATAACACGAAAGGGCCTTGCGATCGATGGCGGATTCCCTCTGATTCCGGGGCTGGCTGAATATTTCTCCAACTTCGCCTTTGTTCTTGCGGGGAGCAGCCCCCGGGGGACGGGCTTGTTTTCACTCGCGGCCTCATCAATACCTAAATCCTGGTGAACAAGTGACACGGAGAAGCTGTAATCAATAGCTCCCTGTGCGTTTTTTTCTTCTGGTCAAATGGTTCAGCCCCGCTGACAGCCCTGACACCGGGAACATGATGCTAAATCTTTATCAACAACCATCTGGGTGAGTGGCAGAGCGCGGCTCGGGGTCATTAAGGCCCGTGGCCATCTGTGAATAAACTGACTCCTCCGGAACGCGTCGTGTTCGGGAGAAGGCGGGAAGCTCTCCGTGTGCCGCATCGATCGCCTCTGAACTGCATTAAGCAAATTCTGTTGGAGGATGCGCGGGAGGGGCTCTGTGGGGGGGGGGCCACGGGCGGCGTCTTCGGTCCAGTCTGCCAGGACACGGATCGAAGAAAACTCTGGAAAAACCAAGTGTCTGGGAAGGGACGGGCCTCCCGCCCAGCACACGCCATGCTCTTCCCTGGCGAGGGCCACGGCGTGGTGCCGAGTGCCGCTGCATCGCTCGCTGGGAGCCGTCCAAGGGATGCGCGTTCCAGTTCCCGTGTCCAGCGGCCCCTGGACGCACGGCCGCTCTCTTTGGCCGGAGCACAGGTGTCTCCACGCCGTGCTGTGCCTGGGAGCCCACTGTTAGTGCCGAGGGAGGGGTGCGGCCACGCGGGACGTCCACGCCAGGCACGGCCCAGCCCTGGACCAGCCCCCTCCCTCCCTCCGGCCTGAGTCACCTCTGGGACCCTGCGGCCCCCTCTCAGGAGTTTTCTGTGGCTCTGGGGACTGGCGCGCTCCTGGGACGCCGGAGTACCGTCAGCCATGCACGCTTCTCGCAGCAGTGCCGACGCGCCTGCGCCACGGCTGGCGGGGATGCCTCTCCGCTCTGGCCGCGGCTGGCTCCCTGCGGCCTCTTCAGAGGTGCAGGTCCCTGTGGGGGCTCCCTGCAGTGGCCAGTCACAGAGGGAGGCCGTGGGGAGGCCTGAAGGCTCACCTCCACCAGCTGCCTTTGGGGGGCGGTGACGAAGCAGGGGTACCCACAGAACTTCCTGCCGAGTCCGTCGTCACTGCCGGGCTCGGCTTCGGCATGCCACGGGGGCCCACGCGAGGACTCCGCACACCTAAGGGTCCGGTTTGTGCTGCTCAGTGACTGGGGCCGCACTCGCCAGGGACGGTCGGAGATGAGCAGCAGGGGGACGAGTGTCGTGCTGGCGGCGGGACGACAAACGTCCCTGAACACTCCCACGAGCATGGTGGTGGCTGAATGGCCACAGCGTCCCCGCAGTGGAAGCGAGGACCCGCGGGTGCAGAGGCAGACAGGGCTCCTCCTCCGTGTCTGTGGGGTGGAGAGCTGGCCTGCCCAGCACGGCATGGGCGCAGCTGTGTCGCCTCTCTGGGCACGGGCGCACTGGGGCCCTCAGACTGGACGTCACAGAGGGAGACGGGCCCTGCCTCCACAGGAGGTGGCCCCAGTGGGTGGGTGGGGGTGCAGCACGGAATCCACCTAGAACGTGAGCTCCGGGAGGCGGGCCTTTCCCTCTGCTGGGTGGTGGCGACCCAGCACCTGGAGGGTGTCTGCTCGCAGCACCTCCAGGGTGCATCCCCGGGTGCTCCCTGCGGCCCCAGCACCCAGGGGGGCAGGCCTCTCGGGGGGAGGGGGTCGGGGGAGTGCTTCTCTGCTACCTTCCCCAAAGTGGGCGGGGCCCCACCCACACTCCCCGCCCCCCGCCCCCTGCCCCAAGACCCTGTCATAAACGCTTCCTGTCCGCCCGCCACCGCACAGGCTGCCTGGGAAACATGCTCACATTGAGTCCTGTGGCCCCCACGCGGTGCCCAGGCCCGCCCGCACCCCACCTCCGCGCTGACCCGGACTTACGGGGTTGCTCCTCATCGCCCCACCCACGGCCCGCGCGGCTCTGGGGCTGCCTGCCAGGGCCGCCAGCTGCTGGTAGGAGACCACCTCTCCGAAGCTCACGGCCTTCAGCAGCTTGTACAGCACCCGCCTGGTGAAGGAGTCTGCAAGGGAGAGGCGGAGAGAGGTGGTTGGGACCCCAGCGGCTCTGGGGAGAGGGCGGCCAGTCCCGCGAGAGGCGTGCATGGACACAGACGGGGGGGTCACCCCTGATTAAAATGCAGCTCCCTGCACGCTCCTGCCGCTGCGTCCCCTGGCCCGGGGAGCGTGCGAGAGGCAGCCCCTGCCCTCGGACGGTGGAACCCAGAGCCCTGCGGCCTCACTCCCACCTCGGCGGGGGCCCAGAGGGACAGAAGCCAGGGGCCGGGCTGGGACGCCAGGCTGGCGTCCACCTTCGGCCGGGAGTGGCCTCAGGACACCCAACCACGGCAGCCAGGGGCCGGCGCGGGCCTCGGCCACAGGTGCCTGCGATGTGCAGAGCTGCAGAACAGACTCACTCCGTCCCCATTGTCACCACTGTCATCGTCTGAACACCCTCAGCAGCACCCGCTCTCCGTGCTGCCTCGGGGTGAGCCTTCGCTCCCACAGCCCCCGGGGTGGAGCCATTCCCCGAGAGCGGAGCCGGCCGGAGAGAAGCCCGGGCCCGTGAAGGTGGCCAGTTTGGGCGGACACAACTCGTCTTTCCCAAGGGGACACGAGCTGCGTCCCCCACGGTGGGGCGCCGAGCCCCCCAGTGGGTGGCAGGAGGTCCCGATGGCCCCAGCCGAGGGAGGACTCCCAGGCAGGCGCGGTGTCCAGACGGCGGCCGCAATGACACTAATTACGCCCGGTGCCGGGCGGCTGGTGCCGCCGGGTTCCGAGAAGAAACGCACCCTTACATGCGCGTTAAATAATAAAACTCACTTCTCAGCTGAAGGGGACGATAATCGCTTCACCGGAAAAAATGTATTTAGTCTTTATTATAACATTAAGCAAATTAAACATCAGCATAATCCAGGTGATACGAGAAAAGGGTCATCAAAGAAATTAACTTTGTTGTTCATTAATTTACGTGGATTACGCGAGGGCAGAAGATAGCAAATGTGCTCCAGTTTCTTACGATATAATTTCAGACCGTACACCGTTTGTGGCAGGAGGGTGACTTTGGGGTTAATCAGACTGATTTGTCCTTTTAATTGCTTTCTATTCAAAGAAAATTCATTAGATAATGTTCTCTTCAAAATTCATGAATCAATTTAACTGAAGAAACCACATTAACGGCTCCGGGTTCATTAGCACCGGGATGGCGGCGGCGGGCGGCGGCGGGCGCGGCGGGGGGGCTCCTTAGGCAAACACACGCTGTTTACTGCGGTTCCCCCCGAAAGGGCCCCGAAACCAGACTGTGAGCCGCCGCCACCGTCGCCGCCGCTGCCGCTGCGCCCGACTTAAGGAGGACCTGGGGGAAGAGGGCAAAGGAGGCCGCCGGTGGCAGCGAGGTGAAGAAGAGGAGGTTTTGGGGACCGCTGCTCGGGAGGGGAGCCGGGGCCCTCGGCTCTCGGATGGGAGCACTGCCCGGAGCCCCCCCCCCCCCCCCCCCCCCCGAGCCCGTCAGCTGCCAGGCGAGGTGTGCGGGCGGGGAGCCGGCTCCTCCCCGCGCCATCCCCCAGAGCCCCAGCCCTGACGCATCGCCTGGCGGCACGGAGCACCTTCCTTCCCGAGTGTAAACGTGCTGAGCAGAGCAATAAACAGTTGCTCTGTTTGTGTACGAGTCTGTGTATGAGTGTGTGCTTATCCTCGCGGCCGGGCAGAGGCTGGGAACGGGAGCTCCCGGGCGGCGAGAGGCGGCGACCGAGCGCTGGCTGTGCAGACGTGCCGCAGAGCAGGCCCACGCTCGCCCCGCAGGCAGCGGACGCGGCCACGAGTGCAGGCAGCTCGGAGTCAGCGCCCGGAACCCCGCCCTGTGCGACAACGGCCGCGGACAGGGCACCCGGTTTTGGGGCGGGGGACCGCACATGCAGCTGGCCCACATCCTTCCGTGATGCAGTGAAACCTGCCCACAAAACCTCCCCCGCAGAGACATGCTCTGCGGGTGGCAGCGACCATGTAAATCTTCGGGGGCTGGACCGTCACGGGCCACCACGAAAACATTATCCTTTTCTCTCCCGTCACGCCTGCGCCCCCCCCTGCGCCCCGGGAGCAGGCCGTGAACCCACAGCTGGGTGGAGTGGCCACCGCCGGCCGTGTCTGTGCTGGGGGCTCAGGGCGGGCTCGGCTGGAGGCCGTCCTGCCGCCAGAGCGCCTTGTCTTAAGGACGTGGCTGTTCGCACTCGGTTTGGGTGCCCACCTGGAAGACACCACTGGGCCCCCTGGCCCCACCGCCGGTGTCCCCGAAACCGCCTCTCTGCCCGGACTGTTCGGCACCGGCGGGCGGTGAGGACGCGTGTCCGACGGTGGCCTCAGAGACATGTTGTGCTGTGTCACAGACCCTGTCTTCGGTGTGTGCTCTCCTCATGCCACACGTGGGGTGGGGGGACCTCGGGACGGCCTGCACCGCACACGTGGGCTCGGCTCTGAGAAGGGTGGCCTGAGCAGACAGCCCAGCCCGGGGTGGGGCCAGGGCACACGGGAAAGGGTCCGGGGTGACAGCAGGGCGAGTGTAACAATCTATGGTTTTGTTTGAACATTTCACCTAAAACGCCACAGGGTGTGCTCTGGTGTGACAGTGGTAGGTGCCAGAATCACACGCTTACGATTCTGTAATAAAGGGTTCCGTAACAAAACAGGGCGTTGCCTGTGCCGGACCCTGCATTCGGTGACTGAAAGCAAAGTCACGCCCGATCGGACGGAGTTCTGGCGGACATGGACGCGAACCCCACGGCACCCTCACGGTGACGCCAGGGCCGGGCGCGAAGGAGCGTGGGGGGGGGAGGGGAGGTCCCGCACCCTGCCGTGAGGCCTGGGAAGCGCCGAGTCCGGTCTGACTGTGCGAGTTCGCCGGCGACCCCAGAACCACAGGCAGAAAAACCACAGAACAGGGTCACTGGATTACAAAACCGACGGTATATGAAAACACTAAAATGGTGTTGGAATAGCCTAAAGGAAGGAAGGGAGGAAAGAAAGAGGGAAGTGAGAAACAGGGAAAAGACAGTAAACAAAATTATATAATAAAATAAAGTGCAACAAGATCAATAGTAAAATAAAACAAATGCCGTGTTTGTATCTAGATCTCATCATGTCAATAATCACATTCAATGTGAGAGGTTCAGTTACACCAATGAAAAGACAGAATGAATTAAAAAAATAACCCCAGTGTAGACTTTCTAAAAACAACTTCACTTCGAGTAACAGGCGCAGGTGGGGTAAAAGTCAAAGAAAGGATATAAACACCATGAAAACACGAATCTGAAAACGGCTGGTAGCAGGCACCGTGGGGCTGAGAGCAGAGACGGTCTCCAGGGCGGAACGGAAGACCCCGCGGCGATGCGAGGGGCGGCCCAAGGAGGGCACACGCCCCCGGAGACCTCCGCGTGCCTGACGGCCCAGGGTCCCGCACAAAGAGCAAAAGCCGACAAAAGCCGGGAGGGGGATTAGACCAACCCACCACCGTGCCTGGAGGCTGCGACGCCTCCCTCCCAGTGAGGACAGAAACAGCCGGCAGCGAATCAAGGGCGTCCAGACGAAAACGGCTGCCAACCGGCCACCTGCCCGGCCGCTCGCCCGCCCGGGGCCCGCGGAGCACGCCCCCTTTCCCAGCACACGCGGAGCGCTGGCCGAGCGAGCCGTGCCGCCCCCGGGTCGTGGTGACTCAGACTCGGCCCACTGAACACGTCTGAGTCACGCAAGTCACACTGTCTGACGATAATGAAGCGAGGCGAGACAGTACTTCCAGAAAGGTCACAGAAAAATCTCTGAACGTTGGAGCAGTCAGTGAGCCACGGGTCCCGGACGGGTCGTGAGGGGCAGGAGGACACGCCACCGGCCGAGCGCCACGGAGGACACCGCGTGTCACAGTTGACGGGACACAGTAACACACTGATTATTGGACAGTTTATAGCGTTAAGGTGCACGTGTGAGGAAAAAGAAGGCTCTTGAATCAATACTTTGAGCTTCCAACGTAAGCAACCACAGGCACAGAGGAGGAGCAAAGAAAACCAACTCGAGGAGGAGGAGGAAGTCGGGGCACCGGCAGGAACCCCTGAAGCCGAAACCAGAGAGACGGGGAGGGAAGCAGCTGGAACCGAGACTGGGTTCTTTGAAAAGATCGATACCATTGACGAATCTCTAGCAAGACCGGTAAGAGCAAAAAACAAATCATCAGCCTCAGGAATAGAAGGGGACGTCACCGCCGGCCGCAGACAGGACTCGGGGGATGAAGGGTCCCTTCGGGCGGCCCCGGGGAGGGACCGGGCTGCCCCCGGGAGCGACACACCACCTCTCGGTGTCCAGCGCGGGGCGGAAACCCGGGGTAGTCCTGTATCGACCGAAGGTCGCACGTTCCCAGTGTCAGCTCCAGCATCACTGGGGCCAGACGGTCTCACTAGCGAATCTGATCAAGCGTTTAAGGAGGAAATACATGAGTTTAGCACCGTCCTTCCCTGAAGAAGAGGGTTACCTCCCCGGGCGTGTTTATGAGGCTGTGATGACTCCGAGATCAAAACCAGGGAAAGACAGACACGGGAAAGCTACAGACTGACGTCTCCCAAGGGCGCAGACGCAAACACTCTGCACGAGGCACTGACACATCAGGCCCGACGACACAGAACGGACAAAACCTGGAGCCCAGGCGGGCTTGGTCCTGGGCACCTGAAGGGCGAGTCTCCCCACAGACCGACCCTGCGTGTGGGCGAGGGAGCGGGTGCACAGGTCCCCAGAGAGATAGACACGGACCCACACAGAACGGAGACACAGGAGCAGAGGCGGCGGGTGGCCCCCGACGGCCGCTCCACGCTCGGTGCAGGACCCCCGGGCGGCCCCCTGCGCCACGGGCCTCGCGCCTCTCTCAGACAGACACCGGACACGGGCCGCAGATGCACCCCGAAGAGGCCGAGCGCTGAAAGGTCATGGGAGGAGAATCTAGGGTTTCGGGGAGAGTTTTCGGTGCAGCGTGGCCCAGGAAAGAACGAAGAAAACCAGGTGAGCCGGATGTTACGACAACGGCGACTCCTGCTCCGTGGAAGCCGCTGCCGGACACCGAGAGGCGAAGCCGAGGCCGAGGAGAGATTCGGGACACACCCGTCTGCAGCGGGCTCCGTCCACACAGCCCGCAGGCGCCCGGACTCGGGTCTGCATGGGCCTCTCTGCAGGCGAGACCCCGGCGAGGCTCAGCCCACGGTGGTGGCCACGAACGTGAGGCCATCCCTCAGCGTGGGGGGAGGGGGTGGGCCTCGGGCAGGAGCACCGTCTGCAGCACCACCTCTGTGCACTCACTCCGACAGCTCACGCCCGGGCTGCCTCCCGGGCACCCGTGGCACCACGCCGGGGCCGCCTCCTGGTCGCATGGGGTGTACCGACCGCGCGAGGGACCGTGCGCGGCCTGTGTGCGAGCGTGTCTCCCTGAAGGGCCGCGCGGGGCCGAGGGCGGGCCGAGGGCGGGCATCTGCGAGACGGGCAAACACACGAAGCGGTCCTGGAAAATAGTCACTATTGTTTTAAAAATTTTATTTGTTTTTAGAGAGGGGGGAGGGAGGAAGAGAGAGGGAGAGAAACATCGATGCGAGACAGAAATGCCGATCTGTGGCCGTTCGCGTGCACCCGGACCGGGGCCGAGACCCGAGAACCAGGCTCGTGGCCTGACCGGCGATCCCACCCACTGCGCCCCACGTGTCGGAGCAGGAAATAGGTATCTCGACGCAAACGTTTGATGACGGGTAGTAGACTGTTACTTTAAAATAAAGACAGTCACGAAACCCTCAGCGTGAATCTCTGACACGGCACACGCAGGCACACACCACCCTCACCGTCCGGAGCCCTCTGGGGTCGTCGATAGCTCTGAGGGGGTCAGGGGGGCCTAGGGCTTCCCAAGCGGGGTCCCCCACGGGCCGGGTCCCGAGCTCAGGGGCAGGACCACAGGCGCCATCCGGTCTGGGCGCCCCCTGAAGACGCGCCGCAGGCGTACGGGCCGCACCCCCGGACACGCACCCGCACCCCGCCCGCACGCAGGAGCCGCCACACCGCCTGGCGAGGGGGCACCCTCGGGTGAGGCAACGCACACCCTCCTCGAAGCCCGGCCCGACGCCTCGGCACTCACCTCGCCGATAATTAGAGTGCTCGAAACTTATTTAACAAAAGAATTATGCCTAAGACTTTAAGCTCGAACTTAAGGAGGCCTACAGAGAAATGATTAAACTGTGAGTGTCCTGGTAAGAACGTGAATAATTATACATTAACACCCGCCACCGCTCGAATAATTGTCATTCCGCCCAAAGCTGAAGCACCGACTTCCCAACAGGTGTTAGCGGTTTCCGTCCGAACGCCGCGCGAGAGAAAGACACAATGCACGGAAATGCGGGGGTGGGGGAGGGGAGAGTGGGGTCACACCACAGGGCGACTGGTGGGGAAGGGAGGTCAGAGTCGAGTCGAGGGTCCCAGTTGAGGCCCCTCTGCTGCCCCCAGCCCTTCAGACTCCATCTCCGTGGGTCCTGCCCTGGGGCCCTCGCTGCCTGTCCTCTCCCCTCCCGACACGCCCAGCCCTGGGCCAGGGGCCCTGGGACTCCTGGGCCAGCGGACCCCACGCCCACTCCGGGGAGCCTTGCTCCCTCTGGGGCACCCCCCTTCCCCCACCCCACTGTGGTCAGAACAAGGAAGAAAATAGGATTCAAACGACACAAGACTGCCAATGTGTGCAAGACCACACGTCCCCCCCCCCCTCTCCCTCCAACAGCCCAGGGTTGGGGAAACAAGTTTCTCTGATTCCCCGTCTCCATTCCTCGCGGTGCTCACCCTCTGGGACCAGTTCACGCTGGTGTCCAGAGGCCAACCGGCGTCTCCGCCGTTCCTGCGGCAGCTCCGGCTCCAGAGGGCAGGGGGTCCGTTTCCCAGCAACGCACCTGCGACCTTCCAGGACCCCGCCCTTCTGGGCGGGCCCCTCCCCCCACCAGCACCGGCACGCCATGCCGCATGAGTGCCTGAGGCCGGAGAGGCCCTTCGGCAGGCCTGGGGCCGGGGTTTCGTCACACTCCTGTGGGTCTGTCTGCCCTCAGGGCAGGGACCTGCTCAGGGGCCAGGCTCAGGGAGGCGCCCAGGGGAACGTCACTGCGACACGTGGGACCTCGGAAATGCCGTCCCTGTGGTGCTGCTGGGGGGCTGGGCAGGGGAGGCCCCCTGTGCCGCGTACTCACTGGGCCAGTCCAGGGGCACCCTGGCCTGGCCCAGGACTGAGGGCCCCGGGGGTGCGGTGGCGAGGGGCACAGGCCTGGCTCCAGCCCGAGGCTCTGAGCTTCCTGTGGGGCCTCGCCTGCCACCAGGGCACAGATGGCTCCAACAGCCCCCGATGAGGGGTGCGCCCTCCGTCCCGTCCCGGTAGAACGGAGTAAAGAAAAGCTGGGAAGCACAAGGCACGCTCTTCCAAACTCGGCCAGGACGGAGACCCACGGGCCCAGCTCCCACCCCTGGTCCCCATTCTGCAGAGCGAGGAACGTGCCACCGTTGAACCGGTCAGGGCACAGACCGCAGAGGGTGTGCAGGGGGCGGAGTCACCCCGGCTCCGTGTCACGAGACCCCCAACAGCGGTCTAGGAAGCTGGACACGTCTCGTTGGCCCTGTGTCCCCAGAGAGCAGGTGCCCATGGCCTCACACTCCCCTGCCGGCTGCCGCCCTGGAATCTGTCTGTCCCCACTGCACGCTGCAGAAGGACTTCTGGCGGTCAAGACTTGTCTGGGGAGGAGAGGACGGAGAACAGAGAACTGGGCTGCTAGGGGAGGCCCAGGGACGGGGTACCCGAGGGCCCAGGAAGCCAGGGTGCCGGTTCCCACGCCACCCGACAGCCCTGACACTAAAGCCGGTCCCTCGTGGTGGTGGCACATCTGTGTGGCACGTGGACCGACACCCAGACGTCTCCCAAGATGACTGGAAGGGTCACAGGGCAGCAGGGAGCGACCCCGGCCTTGTCCCCCGCCCCAGCACCCTCGCTGAGGCTGAGCAGGGCGCTCCCGAGGGCCACGCTGCTCAGAGACACCTCTCAGGTCAGCCACTCTGGCCTGGAACCCGGGGCACTTGCAAACCTCATGCTGCGCAGGGGATGAGGGGCCATGGCCTGAAAACCGAGACGTCGTCTCAAAGCTCAAACCAAAGGCAAGTGCCCGGCTCTCTGCGCGGAGCGGCGAGCGGCCTCGCCGATGTGGTGAGCTCCGTGCATCCCATCACCTCGTGCACTGGACACGGGCACGTCCAGACAGCGTGGCGAGACGTCTCCTGCATGCCCCCGGGCACGCTGCCGGCCCTCCCCCACCCCAGCCCCTTGGGCTGGAGCGGGGCGGGGACAGTGCACACCGGCCCCCGTCACGCTGCTGCTCTCATTAACATGAGCGGGCCGTTCACGGCATTTAAACGCACTGGCTCCGGCACAGGTAACCGGGACCACCCTGTGCAGGGTCAGAAACGAACCCTGCATTCTCGAGCAGAAAACACGGCCGGGCGGGCGGGGGGAGGAAAAGAAAAGCCGGGGCCCCCAGCCAGGTGCTCCTGCCGAGAGCCCCCCCGCCACCCCCGAACCGTGCGGGTCCGGGACGCAGGCTGCGAGGCGCACCGGGAAGTGTTAACGGTTTCAATATTTATCTGCTGCGGGGAAGCGCTCGGAAGAGGAGGCAGAAAAAAGCCCTGCTAATGGCTGTGTCTTCGCCATTAAAACGAAAGCCTTGACGCGTCTTATAATCAGAGGACAATTTGCAAATCATTAAGAGAAATGTAAAATTCCATTAAAATACAAATCAAGAGACTCTCCCCGGACTAATAATCTTTTTGATATTATTTTGCATCTCGCCATCCCTGCGCCGACACCCAGGCCCCACAGACGATGCGGCCCCGAACGCACCCCTCGCCGAGGCCCGCCGCCGCCGTAACGAGAGACGGAGCGAGGGATCATCTGCGATTCAGAGCAGGTACTAATGAAGAATTCCATATATTCTGAAATTTAATTAAAACCCCAAAGATTTCAAATTAGATGCAATTTGAAATGCCTGGGGCAGAAATGCATGCACTCGCTTGGTGAGGGTACCACACTGAAAGTTGATACCGTAATTGGTCTTGATGTATTTTTGTGTTGCCGGGCTGCAGCACGGAACTCATAACCATATAAAAATTCTCTGTAGATTACCTGCTCATTGAAAATGCCATCACTCAGGTAGTTCTCCCCTAAATTACCATGCCGCTAAAATGCACAAAGTGATTCGGGGAGCAGGGCCGCACAGCTGGCCGACGCTGCCGGTGAGCGATGCGGGCATCCGTGCGCCCTTTCTTCTCGGTGAAATATGCTCGGCTGAATATTAAAATATAATTGGCATTCAACCTAAGTCGCTTAAACCATTTTGTTATCTTCTTTTAAACTGATTTGGCTCCTCCACAGTTATTTTCAAGGATGCGACTCCCAGACTAATGACACCGTCACATTCGGCGAGATCTGTGCTGTTTTACATGCGCCATAAACAGGCGCGGCTCCCGCGGCCGGCGCGGGCCGGCCCTCGAATGGGCGCTCCCCCCCAGAACACCAGAGGCCCAATTCCCGGGAAAAAAGGGGGGCGGGGAGGATGTGCCACTTAATGTTGGTTCCTGCATATTTTACTCTGAGAAGAGACAGGGATGCAGGTTTCCTAAGGAGAGTAGATGTGGGGACTGAGCCGGGAGCCCTGTGTGGGCTCCATTGCTGTCTCTCTCTGCCAGACCGCTAGACCAACCGGGGGGGGGGGGGGGGGCGGCAGGGCTGGGAGAGCCGTGCTGGGTGCCGGTGCAGCCCCGCTGGGGAGCTACGAGCGTCCCTGAGAGCAGACACGGCGAGTGAGTGCACACAGGGGCCAGGAAGGGGTGCTCCTCCGTGTGTGTGTGTGCGGTGCATTTCGTGCCATGACGAACAGCGGTGCCCAAGAAAAGGAAAAGTAGTCGCCGTGGTAATGCAGATGCCGTCTATGTTTATGCTGGCTGAGGGGCCGTGCCCACCAGAAACACTGTTCCCAGCACATTGCCAATACACCATCGATACGTGCTTCAGCCTCTGGGAGGGCAGCGCACAGCCGAGTGTAGACTCGCGTGTGTGAGCGGTGTGTTCTAGGCCCAGGTGGCAGATACGAGGCTCGCGGGCTGAATCCGGCCCGGCACCTTGTTTCTTCCCAGCGGCAGTGCCGAGCTCTCACTTAACTGTTCTGGAGCCGTTGCATGTACACAGCCCTGAAGTTACATGCGGCCCTTGGAAGGCAGCCGCGAGGCTGACGTGGCCCCCGGTGACAATGAGTGTGACACCCCCGATGTAAGGGTTAAAACAAGACTTGTTTCCCCCCGCCGCACGCTTCAGTTCACTCTCCTTCGGAAGAAGGGAGTTACTGGCACTAACACGTCACCCAGTGCCCTGCCTGCGCGCTGAGGGGCTGGGGACTCCACCCACGGCCTCACACCCTCTCCAGGCGTGCGGTGTCTCCATCCCGACCAGCGAAACTGGGCCTTCCATGGGGACACGGGCTCGTACGGTATTCTGAGCCGGTCTGAACATTGGGGTGCAGGTAGACATTCTGGGGTACAGCATTTCAACAGTTTTTACACTGTTAGCTCCTGGAGACAGTTTCACAGCACTACTGCCATTAATTTCATATCAACAGTTCCGTATTTAAGGTGCTGACAACGTCAAGCCGAATTCCACGTGACTCTCATTTCAGCATGCCCCCTGGAGACCAGGGGGCAGGGAGGACCCGCCCCTCACGGCGGGGTCGGGGGCGGGAGGCACCAGCCGGGCCCCTGCATGGTGAGTGCACGGCTCTCCCACGGACAGCGAGGGTGTGGGACACTGTCTCCGGAAGCGGGCGGGCCCGGCTGGTGCTGCGGCGGGAACGAACACCTTTAAGGCACATTCAAGTGACACGTGTGTTTTCCCGTTAAAATACAGACCCGACGGAACGCCCCTGTGTTTCGAAGCCCGTTTCCAGGGAGGGTCGTGGACGTGACGATTTCCACTTCCTCCCGGGCGGAACACGGTCCCCGCTCCCGTGCCGAGGTGGGGCGAGCCCACGCCCGGGACGCAGACCCGGCAGAGGGTCGCGCCGCACGTGCACACGGGGAGAGGCGACTTTCATTTTTGGTGGACACCCTCCCGGTGTGCTGGTGGGTCGCTGTGCCAGCAGCGATGGCCGTGTGTGGTGGCGAGTGCTTCCCTGTGCAGCTGGAGGTGCCGTCGGTCGGTCGGTCGGTTGGTCTGCAGCGGACGCCCGCCCTGCCCTGTGGGCGGGGAAGCGCTGCCGCCTCATGGTCCGAGTGGTGCAGCACCTGAGCTCAGCCGGCCGGCGTGTGGGACCCGCGGCCTCCGGTGAAGGTGTCCTTGGGTTCATTTTTTTTTTTTTTTTTTTTGCCTACTTCATGGAAACCTCAGGAACTGTGGGATGGGACCACTCTTAGATTTAGCACGAACCCTCCACTGAGCTGGGCTTCCCAGGAGGCCTCGGCGATTGCTGGTCAGTCAGAGGGCTCTGCGCGGGACACCGGGCGTTTTCTCGGGGCCTGAGGGGCTGAGGTTATGTCCAGCTGCAGTTGTGTCTGGCCGAGGCCAGTGTCCCAGGAGCCGGCTCAGGTCCTCCGCCGGGGGCGGGGGGGGTGTGAAAGGCCCGCCCCCTGGGGAAGAGCAGGGCGACGGAGCGGTTATGCGAATGGTCAGAAGCCGCCCCTGCACCCCCGGGACGGCCCGCGGCCGGTCACAGGACGGGTCTGACCCAGACCTGGAAGCGACCTCTTCCCCTCTGCCGGCCGCAGCCGCGCTCCCCGGCCTCCAGAAGCGCCCAGAGCCGCATCCATCCAGCGACTGCAAAGGAAACCACGTTTCTGGCCCAGAGTGCCTGGTCGCCTTCCGCAGGTCCTGGTCGGCTACGCTGACCCTCGCCCCCGGGTCACGCTGGCCGAGCGGCGCCCGGGCAAGGCTCCTCGCGTCCTCCGGTCGGCGTCCAGAGCCGACTGCGCGGCCTGACCTTGGAGGGCTGGGGTGCAGCCCACCTGCCTGGTGTTCCGCGAGTCAGAGCCACGGGCCCTGCGCCGGCTGCCTGTCCTGCCTTCTCCGCCGGCTGCGGGCCGAGCTCCCGATGGGGCACACAGGCACACGGAACCTAGAACTTAAGGACGGCGGCAAAACTCCGTCAGCAAAACTCCGTCAGCACGCATGACCACGCGCCCCGCACACAACGCTTCGCTGGGGACGGGGAGCGCAGGGCAGGGTGGAGCGCGTGGCGACGCACCCACAAGTGCTGCGTCCACTCTGGTGAGTTTCTCTGGAGAGAAATTCTCCAAACCGGGCGCATGTACACACACACACACACACACACACATGTACGTGTAGGCTTTTCCCTGAGACTGTGACGTGTCTGGGGAGGAGGGTGAGAACGGGAGCAACCGTGGGCATGATGTCACGAACAAGCCGTGCAGAACACTCCGACACGCGTGTGCCCCAGGCGAGGGCACTGAGACAGATACGGCAGGAACTCGCAAACGCCGTTCGCCTGAATGAATCACAGCCGAAACTTTAAAGACTGTCCCCTCGTCCGAGACGTGGCTGCCGGGTACGGAGTGCACGAGCGCCCGTGCCAGTGGCCAGGCGGGAGGCCGCAGGAGAAACCCCGGATCAACGGCCGAGTCACCGTCTGCACCTCAGGCGCTCTGGCCCGGGAAACGCACCAACGTGCCAGCACACGGCTGCCAGTTGGGCTGGAGAGAGAGCGGTTCCGGGCTCCGACTGTTTCCGGCCCGGCCTGGCCAGCCCCGTGTGGACAAGGCCAGAGTCAGCGGGGCCGCGGCCGCAGTGCCAGCAAGACCCAGCAGCCGCCCGGCAGCCACGGCGTCCTCTCCGCGCAGGTGGCCCCCGACCCAGGGCGTGCAGCTCTGACACCGAGCAGTCCGACCCCCTGGGGGGCTGCCGGGGACAGCGGGGGCCCAGTGTGGACGGGGGCCGGGCAGCCCCGAGAGGGTCAATGGCGGGAGCACCCCTTCTCCAGGGCAGGGATGAGCGTCAGGGCTGATGAGCTGCAGGAGGCTGCGTCCTCCTCCAGGTGGACCTGGACAGGCCGGTGGCCTGGGGCTGGTCTTCCGGCGCCACAGGGGAGGGGCCCCCGGGAGGGGCTTGGAGGGTGCTGGGCACGCCCCCACCCCGGGCTGGCAGTAAGAGCAGAGAGGCCCGGGGTCAGTGGCCGCCCACCCGCCTGGCCAACGGCCGCAGCCTGCACAGCCACGCCAGCTGGGTGCAGCCGGTGGGCGGGGGGCTCGGGACCAAGGGGAGGTGCCTGCACACACTCTGAGCATGAAAGCCAGTCCCAGGTGCTGCGACCCGCTCTCCTGAATCCCCGGGGAGACGCCGCTGTGGGCTGAGGGCTACTCTGGGACGCCCGTCCGTTCGGCGGCGTCAACAGGAAAGAGGTTTCAACGATGTTTTCACGATGAAAGAAACACTAAGTAACGATTTCTTTCAAGAATAGTGGCTTCATGGAAAAACTATTTCTTGGAGACAAATGAATGCAAAACAAACAACTGACCTTTGGAAACGGTTTCCAGGGAGGGCCTGACCCCCGAGAAGCCCGCCTGGGCTACGGGGCGGCCGGCCCCACCACCGCGCGGCCGGGAGCACGGGTTCCGCGGGCGCCTTTGATAGACGCACAGCACACCACGCCCTCCTGCTGAAACTGCAGTCCCGGGGGAAATGCACCGTGCCCGGCGGCTCCCTGGGGCTCTTGTTCCTCCGCAGCTCGGCCCCCGGCCCCTGGGAGGCCTGCACCCCCAGGAAGCCCACCCGCCCCTGACCCCAGGGAGTGGCAGCCTCAGCCGACACGGCCAGACTCCTGGTCAGCGGGCGCGGCCGGCCAACACGTCCCCCTGGGAGGAAGGCCAGGTGGGTCACGTGCTTCGGTGGAACCCTGGAGAGTCTCTGAGAAGGGAAGCGGAGCAGGGGAACCCCAGCCTCTGACGTCGCACCCCCACCAAGGGCAGTTCCGGACGGTTCCCTCCGCCTGCAGTTGGGCGGCTCCTCCAAGGCCCAGCCCGGGGCTTGCGGGGCGCTCACTCGCAGAGGACCCTACGGAAGACCCCGCAAACGAGGGGCGGCCTGGCCTGCACTCCAGAGGGGCCGCCGGGCAGCCGACGGGCCAGGCCTCGGCCTGAGGGGTGGGCGGTGCAGGGCCCGGTCCCGAGGCCCCGAGGTCCGGAGCCCCAGAGCACCCCCAGCCAGGGCTGCGGGGCAAGACCATGAGGAGAGCACGACCCGCGGAAGGGGCTCGGCAGACTCAAGGTCCGACGGGCACAGGAAGCGGTGTTGCAGAACAAACAAGGGGGGCCCGGGACGATACACTATTACTGAAAGAAGCCCCCAGGTCCGTTATGTCTGCCGCCAGAGGAAAGACGTCTCTCAATGCCAGAGATTTGTGAAAAGGAAAGGAAACGTTTATTTAATGCTATACAGACTTAAAGTAGGGGCCTAACGTCTTCACCAAAAATCCTAAAGTCCCTTAAAGCACCCACAAACAGACACAGTCCTTCCTTCCTTCCCCCTTTGCCCAGTCCAGAGTACTGTATATCTCCTAAAGCTGCGGGGGTCCCTACCCTGGCAAAGGCATGTGGTCCTCTCTCCCCGGACCACGGGAGTCCCCACTCTGCCAGAGCCGCGTGGTTCTCCCTCTCAGGGCTGTGAGAGTCTCCACTCCTTCAAGGCCGCGTGGTTCTCCCTCAGGGCCGCGAGAGTCTCCACTCTGCTAAAGCTGTGGGGTTCTCTCTTGCAGGGCTGCACATGGTTCTCCCCCCGCCCCAATGGCTGCCGCGTCTCGGTTTAAATCCCAGCGCCAATCTTCCCCTGCAGCCCCATTTCCGGCTCCTCTCACAATTGGCTACAGCTGCCAGGTTCTGGGCAGGTGTGGCCCTGTGGTGTGGAGCCAATCATCTCCAGGCTCTTCTGGATCTTATTACAGATCCGTATTTGAGGCTGCCCTCTTGGCTGCACCCTGTTATAGCGGGACTCGTCACGGAACCTTGTCACGGAGACTGGCGCTGTGTTTAAAGGGGGCCCGTTTCCTTGGTCTGCACAGAGGGTCCTCTCCGTCGTGTGGACCCGCAGCCCCCAGGCCAGCAGGCATCGGAGGACTCGCCCGTGTGAGACCTGCCCCCCACCCCCAGCCTCCGCCCCTGGGGAGTCCCTGGCTGCCAGACACACGCAGAGGGCCAGCGAGCCCCCCACCGCCAGGTACAAAGGGGCACACGGCTGGGGCCAGTGCCGCTTACTCTGAGGTGGCCACTGCATTCCAGCCGCGCCCCGCCCCCCTCCCTCTGTGACCATGAAGTCCCCACACCTGGACCCTGCCCGGGAGGGACCACGCCGCACAGACTCCCAGCCGAGCACGCTGCAGCGTGGTAAACCCGGGCCACAGCCACTAACTGTCGGCAGGCGGGTGCCCCTCAATACCCCCACCCCCACCCAGCTGGGGGGGACCATGACCCGCTCAGCAGTCCCCACCAGCAGGGCTTGGCCCACAGAGGGGACAGGCTTCTGGGGTGAGCGGGTGGCCATGGGGACGGCCTGGCCTGGCGCGGGCCCAGAGCCGGGGACACGGGGCACGAGGGGCGGGGCCCGGTGCTCTTTGAGAGCTGAACACAGGACTCACTCGGGCTGTGACAAGCCCCCTCTGTCCCCCCCGGCCCCCTTAGATGACACAGGACGTCTGCCCGGGTTTGTGTTTCTCTGTTCCGAACATTGCAACACCTTAGAGGTGCTCGCTCCCTCGTTTGACGGACCTGACGGGAGGGAAGCCGGTCGGGCAGTCCTCCCGCTCCCGTGGGAGGGCGGGGGTGACAAAGCGGTGACAGCGGAGACAGGAGCCACGGCTCCCAGGCTCCCCACGGCGTCTCCCAGCCCTCGGACGCACCGCCCGACCCCCGCCCTGTCCCCGGTGCAGAAGGTGCACCCGGGCACAGTCACCCATGCCCCCCCGCCAGCCCCGGACGCAGGTGCTGGGGGCAGGGGCAGGCGGGCTGTGGACTCGTGCAGAGCGCCGCCCAGCTCCAGCCCTACCCCGGGGACCCCTTCCACAGCTCCGGCCCCACCTGGGGACCCCTTCCACAGTCTCCAGCTCCACCCCAGGGACCCCTTCCACAGTCTCCACAGCCCTGGCTGCAAGGGACCTCCTGGGACGGTCCTGGACAACGCCGGGGGCCGGCAGACATGCGTCTGTCACTACAGCAACGGGTGGGGCTCCTCCTCTGTCCCCCTCAGCCCTCGGTGCGCTCGGCTCCTCGGGGTCCCTCTGCCCGCCACCCCCGAAAACTCGTCTCCCTTTGCCGCTTTGTCTGGGCTGCAAATCACAGCGGCGATTAGGCTAGCATTGAACTTACTCAGTAAACTCCATTTTCTAGTTCAAGTTCACTTTAAACTTACCCACGACCTCAGGGTGATTTTTTCCTAGAAGTACATGCATGTATGCATTCTTTAGGTACATGTAGATACGTGCTCATATATGTACACACACATGAAATCTGTATAGAAATGCTCATTTATATTAAAACAATGACAAAAACCACCATGCAGAATACACCTCCGGAAAGCGCGAGGAAGGACCCAAACAACAGCTTGACAGGAACGGCCCGGGAAAGTCCCCAGGCTCCCACGGGCGTCGCCCCACCCCGAATGGCAGGGCATCTCACTGGGGGACGCCCGGGCAGCTCCGTGGGGAGCCTGTCCCAGAAGACATGCTGCCGCCAACACCCCACCCTCCCCCCGGGATGGACAGCACCAGGTTCGAGGACACAGCCAGTGGCCAAGCCTCACCGTCCGCGCGGCCGGCCAGCAGGCGGGGCAGGCCCCCAATGAGCTGATTAGAAAGTGCACAGCCGTTCAGTGTGCTCCTGCTCAGACCTCCCCAGTGAGAGTCCGAGCGGGTCCACCTGCAGCGTCTCCCCGCCTGTGCCGAGGCCCAGGTGACCGCACGCCCAGACCAACACAGCCGTTCGGCACAGCCCGGACTGCACGCTCCCGTCCCACGGCACGGCCACACACCGTCTCTGTCTGGGTGGCGGGAGAATGCCCAGTCGGTCGGTACGGCCAGTAAGATGAGCAGTGCTGTGAGACAGGTGCCCCAAAGGGCGCACCGAGGGGGGGGGGTCACTGACCTCGCAGGAAGATGGGGTGGTGCAGGGCAGGCATGGGGAGCTCCCGGAGGGCCTCGGGCCGCTGGAAGTAGGTGTGCAGCCAGGCCTCGCACTGCGCCAGGGGCTCGGCCGTTGCCGCGGGGCTGCCGGGCGGCTCGGGAGCAGCGGGGGCCTCGGTGGGGCTGTGGAAGAGACAACAGGAGATTAATAAACCTTGGCAACCCTGGTCCACGCATCTTTAAGACAACCCGAAAACAGCAATGCATGAACAAGGGGGGGCACCTGCAGCCACCCCACGGGTGGGCGTGTCTCCGAGCACTGTGCTGTAGGCAGACGGCGGCCGGGAGAGGGCGGAGGCTGAGATGCCTGGGAGCCATCCCCCCCCCCCTGCAATGCGTCCACCTTTAGCTCTCAGAGACACCACACGCTGCCCTGTCCGGGTGGCTCGGTTGGCTGGAGTGTTGTCCCTACGCCCCAAGGTCACGGGTTCGATCTCCGGTCAGGGCACATAGCCAGGTGGTGGGCTGGTCCCCGGTTGGGGTGAGTACTGGGCACAACCAACTGATGTCTTCCTGTCTCTCACATGCTCTCCCTCCAAAATCAATGAATACCCCCTCGGGTGAGGAATCTTTTTTTTCCCCACAAAAGAAACTCAGGACTGCTCCTTGGAAACAAGGGGCGGTCCCCAGGAGGGGCGTCCCGGGGCCCGGCGCTTCCCTCCGGGGCTCTGCGTGTGTGTCGCCCAGCCGGAGGCGGGCCGCCACAGGGTGCCGACGCTGACAGCCACAGAGCGACTCGCGGGGCAGCGTCCCCGCCCCTTGGAGGGACGCACAGGTGCACGTCTGTGTCTCCTGTCACCTGTCGAATCGCCGAGGGCGCGCGACCAGAGCCTCTCCCCAGAAACACTCTTCCCCGAAACCTTGGTAAAGGAGCTGCAGCGCTGCCCTCCCCTGCCCCGCCAACAGGGCGGCGCTGGCGAGCTCCCGACCGCGTGCTTGCTGCTGCGCGCTCGCTCCGTCTGCTCTTCCCCACACTCGACGGTGCCCAGTGCGGGTGTGGGACGTCAGAGCAGCGCTGTGTCACGTCTGCTCCAAGTCCTGCTGTTTGTCAGGGCTGCCAGCCTCCCCTTACCTCCTGAAGCTCATTTTTATTTCCTTGTTCCAACCCAGCGAGTTTGAGACTCGCGTCAGAGGGCTCTGTCTCATCCCGCCGGGCGGTGACTCTCCTGTCCCTGGACCCTGCGGCTGGTCCTCGAGGACCTGACCCCTCGGCAGGGCCTGACTCTCTGGGGGTGCCACTCCGCTGGCCGAGGAAACAAGTTGGATGTCTCCTGAGGGCCTTGCTCTCCCACCCTGCCGGGCCCTGGACGCCGGGCGAGCTCCCTGGGGCTTCCCAGTCCTGGGGGCAGAGTCTCGCCCATCTCCCTCCGGACACCATGGCTCCCGAGGCCATGGCGGAAGAGCCACCGAAACGCAGGTACAAACGGCTCTTCCCGAAGCCTCGCACCTCCCCCCACACTGGCCAGCATCCCCAGAGCAGGTGGGTGGGGCCGTGACCCACAGGCCGCCTTCCCCCGTCGCACACGCCCTGTCCTCCCCCACCCCAGCAGCCCGGCCCAGGCAGGTGGACAGA
This sequence comes from Phyllostomus discolor, assembly GCF_004126475.2. Lineage (NCBI taxonomy): Eukaryota > Metazoa > Chordata > Mammalia > Chiroptera > Phyllostomidae > Phyllostomus > Phyllostomus discolor. The sequence continues at coordinate 173,677,646 of NC_040907.2, read as the reverse complement.
GCGAAGGCACCAGTGTCACTGCCGCCTGCAGCCTGTGGGGACCTTCCTTCCCGAGTCGGGAAGAGAGGGACGGGGTCCCCCAAGAGCCCTGCGGAACCCAGGGGGGCCAGGCCGCATACCCCAGGGGGAGCGCCTCACTGGCCTCGGTCGGTCTGCAGGGCTGGCGGGGGTCCTCGGGGGAGGGGTGGTCACGACGGGAGATGGGCGTCTTCACCCGACCCGAGAGGCAGGGGCTTCTGTGCCCCCCGGCCCCCTCCTCTGCTTCCAGTCACACCTCTCCCCACTCGCACGTCCCCAGCGACACGGGCCGGACGCTCGGGCACCCCAGGCCCCTGCCCCCTGCCCCCTGCCCACGCCGGGGCCTCGGCCTGCGCGGCTGCTCGGGACGTGAGGCGTGACCTGGGCTCCCCGGCGGTTCCCACCCCGAACAGGGCGTCTGAAGAATTTCTGTAGCAGTAAAATTCATCTTAAATCGATTTTTTATGCTTCTGCTAAAGACCCCAGCCTCCGATTTACTCTGCGGCTCTCCTTTTAACTCTTTCTCCGTCGGCGCTGGGCGCCTGTCCACGGGTGAGACGCAATTAAAGCGCTTTGATTCCGAAGCCGGGATTTAACGATGCTGCTACATCTGAAATGAGTGGCATCACACACACACATGAAAGCCGGTTTCTAGAGCCATGACACGTTTCCATTCCTACGATCAAATGGGATTCATTCCCTGCCCTGCCCTGCCCTCTCCTGCAAGCCTGCCCGGCTGGTCCCTGAGAGCGCCGCGGTGTGACCGTCTCCGGGCGCCGCTGACGGCCCCTCTCGTGGCGGAGGAGGACACCCGCCAGGCCCCCCGCCACCCCCCCACGCCCAAGGGAATGGAGACCCCCACCATCACGGCCCCGGGGCCCACACTCATTCACGTCCCACGTCTGAGCAATTCCCCTACTGCGGGCGTGGGAACGCCGACCCGGCTGTACGCAGGGAGGCGCCCGCCACGGGGGGTCGGGCACCTGGGCACCGCCACGCGCGCAGCCCGAGAGCCGGCGCCGCAGCCAGGGTCACGCGGCGGTGCCGTCCAGTGGGGCCGAGCAGGGAGGGGGCTTCTGGGTCCAGCTGCCCGTTCCTGGGGCGCACGTCGTGACACCGGCCCTCTGCCTCCCCCTCGCTAGTGGCAGGAGAGGGGACCCGGCTCGGCCGAGCCTTCCGACTTGTGACAATGGCGATCCCGGGTGCCCCGGCACAGCGACCGCGAGGTCACACGTGGTTTGGTTCAGGGGCTTCGAGGAATACGCAGCTGCTGGCCACTGCGGGGCTCCGTGAGAAGAAACGGCCGCGGTACGCTGCCTGCGGGGAAGCTTCCGGAAGGTCCGCGGGTCAGAGAGCCCACCCAAGGCGCCCCTGGAGCTGCGACCCGTTAGGGGCGGCCCTGACCTGTCCCTTCCCGGGCTGGCAGGAAGAGTGTTCCGGCGCAGAACCGGTGCGGGATTCCCTCTGAAGCACACCTGTCCCTCACTCCGAAGCGACCTCTGAACTGTCTCCCGTGAGGCCGGCGACGCCCGCCCTGGACGTGCTAACGGAGGACACGCGACTGCCCAGCACGGGCGGTCGTCACGGGAAACCTCCCTCCCTGCCGGCAGCGTCTGAGGACGCTGACGTGGATGTGGATGGAGGGAGGCCGCCACACACCCGGGGACGCGGGGACCCGGCGGCTGCACCACATTTACACGGGGTGGCCCCGGGGACAGAGGCACATGCCGTGGGGGGGGCTGTGCCAGCTCCCGTTGGCCCCCCAGGGTGGGCGAGGCAGGGTCAGGAGGTCAACTGGGCTCTCCACCGCAGGGGACGCAGGCGTGGAGGCCACCGATGTGTGGTGTGTGTGGCCGCGACGTGGGCCTGGCAGGACCCAGGGAGCCGGGGGCCTGCCACGCCCCATGTGCTTAGACCTCAGCTAACGTGGCAGGAGACGTAGGTGCCGCAAGACCTCACCGGCATTGAAGAACCACCAAGTCCTCATTTCTGAGAGAATTCTACTCCCCAAAGACGTGAGAACGGCATGAACTTGGCCCAAGTCCCACGTGACGGAAGGAAACGGGCCAGGGCCCTAAGCTCTCCCTCCAGTCTGGGTGGCGCCAGGCAGCGCTCCCAGGGAGAGTGCGTGAGCCCCAGTGCCTCCTGTCTGACCCGGCGCTCCTCTGACCTCCGACCTCCAACCCCACGGAGTGGGGCTGAGCCTCACGGTTTGGGGATGTTAGCTGGTGACGCTGGAGGCTGCCCAGAGAGTCCCAAGGACCCGCAGTCTTCCGAGTTCCCCGGAATCGGGCAGGCAGGGAGCTGGCCGGATGGCCCTTTGGTGAGGCTGGGAGGCTGGTCTGCACGGAATCCCGTGGGCCCCCACGTGCACATCCCGTGGGAGGGGGCCCCCGAGCCCTGGCCACGTGGCACTTCAGGTACGGCCCCTTCACACGGGACGAGTTCTGGGCGGACCCCGCTGAGCGGATGCACCCTCTGGGGCTGCTGGGCCACGGCGTGGCGCGGGGAGAACGCCCGACCTCCGAGAGGACAGAAACCCGGCCCCCTGCCTGGTGCTCCCTGCCTGGTGTTCCCTGCCTGGTGCGCGCCGTCTCTCACCCCCAGAACCAGCCTCCGTCTCCGACCCCGCAGGGGCCCCTGGGCTGCCGTCTCAAGGTCGATGGCAAAGGGGGGAGGAGGAGGCAGCCTTGAATGGATCTGGGCCCCCGCTACTCACTTTCTGGGTGGTCGCAGGTTTGCTGCTTAAACGCGACCTCAGTTTTCAATGGGGACCCTCGGCCCTTCATGCTGGGGCCTCAGGGTGATGTCAGAATGTAAACAAGGGCACAGGGGAGTTTACCGTCGTGTTTAAAACACCCCCAGAAACACAGAGAAATTTTTCTGTAAATTTTCAACTCCTCCCCATGTAAGGCACATGTCATAAGAACGGCATATTTTCCTTTTAAAAATAATGGACTGTTAAAAATACATCAGCGATAATACGACGTTTTTAAAAGACGATTTAAATAGTACGCTTGGCAGACGAGAGGGCCTTAAAAAAGCCTATTTTCTTTCTCCCTAAATGTTGAAACTGTTGAAAAGAAGACTGTATTTTATCAACGCTTTAACATATCATTAAAAATCTCTCCTATTTGACAGATGAAGATAAAAACACCCCAAAACTATAGATGAATTATCAGGTCCCTCATGATTGCAAAACAATTACAGGATGCAGAGCAATCTAGTTAAATTTTATTCAAAAGCTTACCACACTTGTGTTTTCTTTTATTTTTCTATCAAGAAACCCATGAGGCTTAAGCACAATTCATTATGTATGAGACCCCACTCGCGGTGCTTGGCTGTTGATTAATAGCAAAGTTTGCTGTGTGTACATTTGCAACATTAGATGCATACAATATGCTAACTTATTCTTTCACCGAAACTAATTATTTACAAAAACGACTACTTGAGACCACAATTTATTAAACGCATGCATCCCGTCTCGGCGCGGCCCCCGAAGACAGCCGGCGATGAAGATCTTTCACTTGATGTGACAACCCGCAGAAGCACAGTTATTAATATTGTAAACATGGCAAATAAAGAGTTCAAATGGCCTGCTGTCCACGCTGCTTCCTCCGCGGCGGCGGACAAAGGCCCGTTTTGACGCTCTGCACACGGGAGAGGCGCGGGCCTCTTCTGCGGCTGAATTGGGCTTCTTACAAATAAAATGCTTCAACGCTGGGAACGAAACAGCTTAACGAAAGAAAGGACGTGGAGCAGGAATAAAAAGTCCTCATCGAATTGCTATTTGAGTAGATTTATTACAGTTCCGTCAGGAATTAGCTCATCTGTTGAGAAATGTCTGTAGAAATAAAACTCTGAAGGATCCATTCCGTGAGTCTCATCCCACGACTGGTGTTCCCACAAGGGCATGTCCCCCCCAAAGGGTCTCTGGCGGCAGGTGACTCAGTAGGACCCAGTAACTTTCCCTTCCACTCTGACGGAAGCAGGGACATGGTAGGAACCAACCCATGGACAAGAACCACAGACAAATGAATGAGATTTCAAATGGGCCATCTGGTCGACCTCGAGTGTCCTTTCGGGCTAACTTGGGAACACCCGTGGCCCAAGGCGGCAGTCCCCACTCTGAGCCCCCGCCCCCGTGCAGGAGGCCATCAGACGCTTGCTTTCCCCGAGCCGTTCAAGTTCTGCAAGGACACGTAAGGAAAAGGAGGAGGTGGGTTTCGAACCAGGGCCTGCACCGGAACTCGGGGTTTTAGGGGCAGAGAGGAACTGAAGCGCCAGAGGGAGGGGCTCTGCTTTCTGCAGTAGGTAAGTGAGAGGCGAGAGGAAAGCGGCGTGAGAAGCAGTGCGTCGGGGATGGAGCCGCGGCCCGGCCCGAGGTCTGCCTGGTTCCCGGGGCCCGACCCTCCGGGCCTCCGCCGCGAAGCGGAGGGCTGGTCACGCCTTGTCGTGAGGCACCCGTAGGGTCACAGGCCCCACTCCCGACGGCGTGGGTGCTGCGCAGCATGGGGATTCTCTTTTCCGTGTGGGTGGCTTCTGTGAACTTCCCTGCCACTCAGGAACACGGTGTGGGACCCCCAGTGCCTTATGCTACGGGGACGACGGAACCTGAGCACCGGCTCTAGCTCCGTTCCATTCCAGAAGCTTCCAAAGAGAGAGAGGAGGTGCCCCCACTGCAGGGTCTATGGCGGCCCACTGGGCGCCACTGGCCCACACCCTTCAAGGAAGGGCATGTTTCCATCTAAACGCCTTAATGTTCCTTTACACAGGAGGGAGTCCTTGGTCTCAGGCAGCCCACGCCCAGGCCCTTCCTGTCCTTCGTCCCTCCGGACACAGAGGCAGGTGAGACTGGCTGAGCTCCTTCCAGGTGGCAGGTCAGGCAGCAGACGGTGCGGGCATGCCCCGCTCACCTGCGCACAGTGCTCGTCAGTAAGCCACGCCTGCCCCGCAGTCCCCTGTCTGGTAAACGGTCCGCACGGCTCTCAGTCAGTAACAGATGCCCCCTCCGAGCAAACGCAGGGGGTCTGCGGAGACGAGCGCAGACCACCAGGTGAGGCGAGCCTGCCGCCTGCGGCCCCGGCCTCAGAGGCCCGCGCACGCTCGCAGCTGGACCCCGTTAGCCGAAACCTCTGGATTTGACATCAGACCGCGTCCTGACTGTGCGTCAGCGGCCAAGAAAACCTTAAGCGGCTATGAAATGGACAGTTAATGTAACTGTATTTTAAAACACTGAGGTCATATTTAATTTTGAATCGAAACTCTTAAAATGTGCTTTCTGGCAAGGATGCGGAGTCATAAAACAACGCTGACTGCAGAACAAAACTGAAACGTTATTAAAATAAATCTTTTTTCCAGAGTACCAGTATTTGCAAGTAGTGGATTACGAGAAGAAACACTGGTACTTCTTGAGCGAGCGCTCCCACCCGGAGGGTGATGTCACCCCACACCCCAGCGAGAGGCCACGCCCACCCCACCCCGGGGCCCCTGGCTGGCTGCTCTCCCAGCACCCTATCTTCCGTCCAGGGCACCCGGCCCAGCCATGCCCCTCGGTCCGCCCATCCCAAGTCCACCGGCAGAGAACCAATGACCTCACCGCGGCCTTGCGGGTGGGGGTGGGGGTGCTTCCACCAGGAACGAGCAGGGGCAGGCCGGGCGGGGAGGCCAAAGATGGACGGGGTGGAAAACATTTAGCAGCAAAGCCGGCCAATTAAAATTTCCTCTAGGAAGCAGCGATTTCCACTCAAAGCGGGTTGGAAGGTCTCATTTTATATGCCTTTTCCCTCCTCTTGAAAAATCAATACAGCCCCAGGGAGGCCGTCACACTTGCTGGGCCGTGAGCTCCCTGCCTGGACCCGGTTCCCGGGCCTCCCCGGGGAGGGGCCGGGCCGGCACAGGGCTTCCCGGCAGACACACGCCGGCAGGTGCCCCCTGACAGCGGGATACGGGGGAGGCTGGCGGGCGGCCCTGGGCGGGCAGGCTGGACTTCCGAGTGCTCAAGCCTGGGCTGGACCCCTGGGCCCCTGCACTTCGAGCTCAAGAGGGACGGGGGCGGGGGGTGGAGAGTCAGAGACGCCGCTGAGGATGCGTCTGTCAGGAGCTCGGAGGTGCCCAGGCAGGGTCCCCCTGTCCCCAGGCACGGCCTCTGGGCCCCCTCATTCTGCACCCCACGCCCGCAGGGCCTGTTCACGCTCCGCAGTCCTTCTGGTCCCAAACCTTTAGCCCCACCCCCGCCCGGGCCTTCCTGGAGTCCCAGCACCCTTCCCACTCGTGACCATGGCTCCCGGAGGCCTGGAGGGCCCCTGAGCTCGCTCCACTTGACTCTCCTCAGCTTCGACCCGAGTCTCAGGCCTAACTCTGGAACCCTTTGAAGACAAAAGCATTCTCTGATCCTCAAGAAAATGTTAGTCGGAGAAACAACTTAAAAAAAAGAAAGTCTATTGGGTTGGCCAAAATGTCCACATGGTTTTTTCCATAAAACAAAACACGTTTTTCATTTTCCCCAAGGACGTGACTGATCTGGGTATTCTGAGGCTGCCGGCTGTCCCCCACCACAGAACGTTGACTGTTCCCAATTAACGTCTCGGTCTGGTCGCTGTCGGCTCCGGCCGGCCCGCCCCCGCGGGGAGCACCGTCCGGAGAGGGATCCCCGGCACGGAGCCTCACAGCCCACTCTGACGGGTTCGGGCCGTCTCCGCACCTGCTCCACGCGCGCGGCACAAACCCTTTCTTTTTTGTGTGTGTTTCTCTCGCAGTTTTGCCTTTCTCGAAATACTGAGGCATAACGTGCCGAAACGTACGTATTTTCTTCCATCTTCAATAAAAAGTGTCTACACAAAAAGTCACCAATTTTGATGTTTTTTTAATGCATACGATGTGACAGTGCTCACGGAGGACTGCCCCCCGGTCCGTCCTGACCACACCCCGGACCCCGAGTGGGAGTTAGAGACCCGCCCCCACTCAGACCCCGCCGGTGGCCAGTGGGGTGGAGCACGTTCGCTTTGAGAAGGGTGTGCTGTGCCCACTGAGCCCCGGCCCCCAGGGCCCCGGTGTCCACTTCTGGAGCTTCCCACAGTGACTCCGCAAAGCCACCGATGTCCTCACAGGAGATTTAAACCCACATCCAAAGCCGGGGGGCCCTCAGGCCGGGGTTGGGGTGGGGGTGCTCCTCCCGCTCTCCAGGCTCCGCCCACTTTCCGGGATTTCCGTGGACTGGGACCGGCACCGTGGCCACTCGTGTGCCATCACCTGTTTTCAGTCACCGATTTAACCAGAGGCTTCTGACACGGAGCGAGGCTGAAGACACACAGGCGTCCCGTGAGGGCGGCCCCAGTGAGGGGAGGCCGGGGTCCACAGGAGGAGAAAGCCGACCCCCCCACCCCCCACGCAGGCTCCAGCAAGCGTCCCCGGGGCCTGAGACCCCAGCGAGCGGGGACCACCCCTGCGTCTCCGTCTGCTCCCCACACCGGAGGAGCCGATTCGCAGCGCCCGGCAGCCAGTGCGCAGCCGGGTTCTCGGGCAGCTCCCCTCCCCTCCCCTCCCAAGGCCTGGTTTATGCGCCACCCCCCCCCCCCCCACAGACCCCACAATAAACACGCCGCCCGGGGGGCCGAGCGCAGGAGCCCTCCGCCCTTCCCCACTAGGTGAGGCGGCGCAGGCGGCCGCCCCGCCACCGAGGGCTTCATTAACAGGCAAACATTAATTGTATGCAGACCGAATTAATGAGATGGAGAAACACGCGCACTGCAGCGGGCGCAGAGCGGACGGGCTCGGCGGCGGAGGCGTCCGTAACGAAGTGGCGGGGCCCGGGGACGCGGCGGCGCGGGGCGGGGCCGGCGGGCCGGCCGGCGTCCCTTTGCGGTCGTGGGGGCTGGGGCGCCGTTAAAAAAACACACCGCGAAGTGTAAACACCACGCGACTGTTCGGAGCGCGACGCTGACCCCGCTGCACGTTCCGCGGAGCGCCGCCTCCGGATTTATAAATAAATGATTAGACGGAAAACCTCGGGGGGTTTCCCGTTTCCACGGCAATTACCGCAGCGGCTCACCGCCACATGGCGGGCCCGGGCCGGCCCCCCGACTGGCAGGAGCCACTCACTCAGGGCCGCCCTTGCGTGGGAGGCGCCGCGACAGGACGGACCGTGTCAGCGTGGGCTCGGGGCACGGCCACAGGCCGCATGAACACGCACACCAGGTGGACACGTCCCTGAGTTGAAACACGGGAGGGTCACCCGAGCGCTAACCTGAGTGCAGGGGTTGGTGCGGGCAGGTGTCCCATGCCCCCGCCCCTGCACGTCTGCTGGAGGCCGCCCGCGTGGGCGTGTTCTCTCTCCGGCTCTTTGGGGCCTGGACTTGGACCAATGACTAAGCTACACTGTAGAAAAAGTTAATTGAAAATAAAAAAAAAAACAGTGGGGAAAAGTGAGGAACATGCTTAACCATGCCGATGGAGAAAAAAATACACTTGACTAATCAGTATTAAAGAAGAAAGGGTATGACCTGCACAGTTACCAAAGAAACGACAATTTTGGGGAACAACAAGAACCACTTTGAGAATGTCACGCTGGCGGAGATGCAGGGAAACGGACACCCTTTGCGGACGCCCGGGGCTGTGAGAGGGCGCGGGCTCTGCGCCCGGCGCCTGGGCTGCACCCCTCGAACCTTCTAAGGGGGAGTGCCCTGTGGCCCGGGGGTCCCCCTTCTAGGACCTCCCCCATGGAAACGCGTGCACGAGGCACAGAAACGCACACCCACGGGTGCTCCTGGTGACCGTCGGTAAAAGGTCAGGCAGCCACCGCATTTCCAAAGGAAGGGGGAGGGTTAAGACAGTATAATCGACACTATGTAACGACGTGCCACTACGGAGAACCGGGCTCTGTGGCGCAGGGAAAGACCTACCCAGAAGACGGATACACTGTCTCCCGCTCAGTCAAGGTCTGCCGGAACAGGGATGCACGCTCACAAAAATAGAAACAAAGTTTTCTTCAAGAGGATCAAGAGCGACTGCCTCTGGAAAGGGACTTTCATACTTCTCTGTTTGAAATTTTAAAAGTGATCTTGTGTGGCTTTAAACAGTTTCAAGTCAAAGCCAGGAAAAGCAGTGTAGGAGGATGGGGACACGTGAGAACCCCCTGAAGGAATGGGGGCCCCACTGGGGGCGGGGAGGCCCTCCTGCCGCCGCCCGTGCTCCTGGGGCACCGGCCTCAACCTCGGCCCGAGCATTTCCCACGCTGGGGACCCGGAACAGCAGATGGTGAGGCGGCAGGGACTCCCTTGGCCCCCTTGTCCTGCAAGGGCAGAGCGTGGTGGCTCCTAAAGTCTCGCCCTGCATCTGGGGGGTGGAGGGGTAGCCGCTCTTGCCCCGGGGGTTTGGCCCCCGCCAGTCTCGCTGCAAGGATGTCAGCCTGGGATACTGCTCCCCTGGGGCCCTCACCGCACTGCTGGACGCCACACGGCGCCACCAGGAAGGTGGGCGCACTGTCCCCGCTGCAAAGGGCTCCCGGAGCACGTGCCCTGGGCAGCTAAGAAGGATTAACAAGCGACGCCTGGACGTGGGGCCAGTGGCCCCAGGAGGAAACCCCGCCTGCCCTGGGAAAAGGGGCAGAAGAGAGCGGAGGGACTTGGGAACCCCGCCCTGAAGAGAGACGGGGTCGGGGGACTCTGCGGTCACGGCTCCAGACGTCACACGGACGACAGTCACCGTCCGACGTGGGCAGGAGTGACTCAGGCTGCCCAGCTGGAGTTTCGAACCCAGGGGTGAGGACCCTCTGGAGACAAGTTGTGTCCGGGAGGGTCTCACCCGCCCACGCCACATCCCGTGGGTGAGCTCAGAGCACCGGGAGGAGAAGCTGCCCTGTCCCGCCCGGCAGGCACCCGCCTCCCTCCCCCGAGACCCAGGCAAGGGCAGGCTCTGCTGGAGAACCACTGCCCGGCGCAGCAGGACTCGGGGCAGCAGCCCACGGGGCTCCCCCCCAGCCTGCACCTGACAGCTCCAAGCCCCGCCCCTCACCTGAAGCCTGCTGGGCAGGTGTGTGCACACGGGAAGCATCTTGCTGCCAGTCTCACGTTCTCCTTCGGGGCTCAGGGTCGCTCCTCTTCCACGCCCCCCCCCCCACCCAGGGGACCGTGCGCCGGGCTGCCAGAGACCCTTCTCCCCACCCTTGCAGAGCTCCAGCGCTGTCGCCCCTGGGCCGCTGGGGCCAGCAGGGACGCAGAATCCCCGGGCCCTAAAGCCCTGGCCGGACCTCCCAGCTGCTGGACGGAGCCCGTGGCCCCGGTGTGGGGGGGGGTGGAACAGGGAACAGCTGGGCGGCATCTGCCCCGAGTCCCTGCCTGCGGTCCCCGGTCCTCGCCCTCCAGCGAACCCTGCCACTCTGACAGTCTCTCCACCCGCCGCTGTGGTAACCAGCTCAGGTCCCCAGGGCCGGCGGCAGCTTCCTCACAGTCACGTCTCTCGGGCACGCGTCATGGATGCCGAACACTCGCAGCAGGAAAAGGACGCTCTGGCCACTGCTGGACATCACCCCGCCATCGGCCATGATGTGTCCGGGTCCCCGGAGCACACGAAAGGACCGTGGGCTGCGTTACTATTCTCAGAAATCCAGTGCATCCGGGGGCGGGGCAGCCCCGAGACGGGCAGGGCGTCCACTTCTCTCCGATGAGCACGCGGGGCCAGCTGTGGGGTGAGCGCCTGGCGCAGCGACCTCCCTGTGCGCTGGGGAGTCCTGTCCCCGATCACGCCGTGTTCTAAGGGAGAAGCACCTGGGGGGGGGGGGCAGAGCGGGGCAGGCCGGGGCGGGGTGGGGGGCTCGCCCCGACTGGAGTGACCCCTGTGACGAGCGCTCCGTGTGCGGGCTCCCCCCACCCTCCCCCTCGGAGGGAGCCGCCGTCACGCACCCGGGTCCACACGGCGGCGGCGGCGGCGGCGGCCACCCCTCCGTTTGCAGGGAATTAGGTAGACAAATAGAGCGGGCTAAATGTAGCGGAGGAGGATGGAAATGGCACGAAAAGGGGCAATTTGTGTGCGACGGTGAAAACCGTTTAATACTTCACATTTTGCTTTGCCATTGAACATTTCTATAAAATGCTTCTTTAAAAAAAAAAACGGGTTTTTCTCGAGTTGAATGACCTTTAAAAAAACTCACTCCCGGCGTTCTCCCTTTAACTCACTGGTCCCGGGGCCCCCACAGGACTAATTAATGCAGCAAACGGGCTCTGGAA